>NC_045440.1:127012311-127081016 GCF_002776525.5 Piliocolobus tephrosceles
AGCTGACATTTATGGAACACTTTTCTGTGTGTCACGCGCTGAGCTAAGCACATTTCATGCATCATCTTATTTAATCCTCAATGCGCCCATTCCTAAGGTGTGGTTACTACTGTTTCCCTCATTTTTTTTTTCTTGAGACAAGGTCTCTGTCTGTCACCCAGGCTGGAGTGCAATGGCGTGATCTTGTCTCACTGCAACCTGTTCCTCCCAGGTTCAAACGATTCTCGTGTCTCAGTCTCCTGAGTAGCTGGGATTACAGGCGTGCACCACCACGCCTAGCTATTTTTTTTTTTTTTCTCTATTTTTAGTAGAGATAGGGTTTCATCATGTTGGCCAGACTGTTCTTAAACTCATGAGCTCAAGTGATCTGCCCACCTTGGCCTCCCAAAATACTGATTATAGGTGTGAGCCACTGCGCCCAGCCTATTGCACCCGTTTTACAAATGAAGAAATGAAAACACGGAGAAGGTAAGGAATTTGCAACAGTAGCATAACTGGCATATGAACCCAAATCAATATGATTTTATAACCTATGTTCTTACTTGGTATGCTATACCCTTGTAGGGCTGTTGTGAAGACGACAGGAGATGATGTATGTAACAAACTTACCATAGTCCCTGGTCCATGATAAGCATCACAATTAATTCCAGGTATTATTTACATGTATAAGCAAAATAATGCTGTTTTTTCATATAAGGTGATGCTACTCATCCTCTTGATGTATTAATAAGACACACAGCACTTAATGCTCTTAAGTATCTATTGATTTGAAAAGAACTGAATAGCAGTAGTGATGGTTGGTGCTAAATGTATTTATATTATGCAACATTGCAGTGAGGCCGAAGATACAATAATGATGACAGTTGATCGTTTTAGAGAGTTTGTAAACAAGTAAAGGAAACTGGTCTACACTGAGACAAAGTTTGCAATGTTGACTGTATTAACCATTGCTTCTTAGAGTCTATAAAATGACCATATAACATATGTAACAAATATTGCACCAAGTGCTTGCTTTCTCAGACTCAAAGCCTGTAGGGCCACAATGTTAGATAAGACTTAATCCTTTTGTTCGTGGAATTTACAGTCTAGTAGAGAATGAAAAATAAGAAATCTTTGCAAATTGTGATAAGTGCCACCAAGAAAATAATCAAAGAGTTAGTGGAGTTGGGACATGGGGAGGAGGGTCTGGATCCTACTTTTTATGGGGTAGTAAAGGAAGGCTTCCTGTAGTAGGTGACATTTAAGACCAGATGATGGGAAAGAGCCTAGGAAGAGGGAACAACGCACACAAAAGCTCTGAGGCAGGAAAGAGCTTGACGAGTTGGAGGAGCTGGAGAATTGTTACCCATATAATGGGTGGGTTTGGTTGCTTGGTGGGTGAACATCTTACAGATGAGGACATGAAAGTACAGACAAGTTAAGGAATTTGCAAGAGTAGCAGCTGATATTTGAACCTAAATCAATATGATTCCATATAACATATGTTCTTAGTTGGCATGCTATACCCTTGTAGGGCTATTGTGAACCCAGTGACCACAATCAAGGAGAATGTAACAATGGGGTTTTAGTACTTGCAACAAGTAAGAAGAACACTGGGGATAGTTCCCAAAGCAGTGTCTCCTGGAATGAAGGTGAAAGCAGCTCTTTTACTGTGCCGCTGGCTGAGTCACTGCATGTAAAGGTGGGGTAAAGATAGTGCGGGGAGCGGGGGTAAAGGTAGTGCAGGTGCGGTCGCAGATCCTGTTTCTTCACACATGGCAAGTACTGAAAATGGCGAAGAGAAAATGATTGACAGGCTCAGGGAAAATGCTAGCTTCAGTCCCAAGTGGCTACAATGCCTCTTTAATAAATTCCAGTCTTCTTTATGGATTGGTTAACCCGTTTATTAAGCCCTCTCTTGCTTGTATGTCTTGTATTGATATTTGAACCCTGTATACACAATACTGTAACTCGAATTGCTTCTTCTCGTCTAGAAGCAATCAAATTCCAAATGGTGCTGTAAACTGAACCACACATGGACACGCCATTCTTCCGAGGACCCTTAGATCGGCCGCAGGAGGAGCCCTAGCTGCTGTTCCCCATTCAATGCCCTTTTCCAGCAGGAAGTAGCCAGAAGGAGTCATCGCCCCAAACCCCCTAACAGCAGTTAGTGTGGTATCTCCACAGGGGGGAATGTCCTAGGAGTTACTAAGAAATTATTTTAGTCAGAGAGGAAAAGAGGTCCTTGGGAAGTTTTCATTTTTTAAAGCATCCCCAGAAAAGTTTCTTGTAAAGCCACGGCTCTTAGAGTCAGGTCAGCAACCTTTGATATGCGAATGCCAGCCATTAGAAACTGGGTCCACCCAAACATGGCGATTCCCGCTGGCCTTCTTGCCCTTTCCCCACATGTTCCTGGCAACATGGGTGCCCCCACTATCCCCACGTGTGCAGGACATCATGGTGCCCTGCATTTGCATATCAAAAGGCTAGGGTGGGAGGACCACCTGTTCTGAGGGCTATGTGAATGACACCGTCAAACCCATCCCCTGATCCCTGTGCAAATCACACACTACCTCCGCCAGCCTCTGTATATATACCTAGCTGGTATCTGTGGTAGGTGGGGTTTCCTCTCCCAGCTTTGGAGCCTCCCTCCCTCTGTCTCTGTACAGGGGAGCTTCTTCCTTCTCCCTTCCTTCTTGCCTTTCTTGCCTATTAAACTCTCTGCTCCTTAAAAGAAAATGAAAAAGAAAATGGAGAATAGGCTCCTCCCTGGGCAGGCTTTTTAGTGTGGTGATGCTGAGAGTTCACAAAGTTCATCTCTAACTGAGGCATCTCTACTTCCAGCTGGTTTTGGTTTTGCTATAGCTGGGCTTCTTCCTAGAATGATGGACCAACAGTTACAAGTGGTTACCCTATCATAGCGTGCACCCAAAGACCAGGGACCCTGGGTTACAGGGTGAGTGTGGCTGGAGCCTAACAGAGTGAGAGGAGACCGGAAGCAGATCATGCAGGGTCTGCGTGGTTCTTGATAAGAAATTGGGTTTTATTCCAAGTTTAATAGAAACTCTCCAAAGGGTCTTGAATAGGTGAGTGCCATGATCTGATTTGCTTCCATGTGGAGAAAGGACTAGATGGAATAAGAAGGTTATTGGACCTCGTTGTGCAAAAATGGTAGTGGCTTGGATGAAGCAGCAGCTGTGGAGAGAAAGAAGCTGACAGATTGACAGATTTGGGAACTGACAAGACTTGATCCATGAGGATTGGATGTGGAGGATAAGGGAAAGGGGAGAAATTAAGGTGACTCATAGATTTTAATTTGGGGAAATACCATCTCATGGGTATTAAAGTAAACAAATATGTACACTTATTACTGTCTTAGTCAGTTTTTGTTAGGTTTTGCTCCAGTAACACATAACCCTCAATTCTCTGTGATTTATACACATGTCAGGGATTTTTATATGCCTTACCTAAGGAAAGAAAGGTGATATGCAGAATTTGGAAGTGAATATTTTGTGGATATTTATTTTCCATTTATGTTATATATAGGTCCACTGTGAGTCCACTGTGGTTTTTCAGTTGGGATTCAGGCTGAAGAAATAGCCCCTATCTGGGCCACACCAATCTATGGCACATGAGAAGAGTTGTGGTAGAACCATGCAATAGCTCTTAAAACATCTACTCCACGTGACACAGGTCATTTCTGCTTGCATTACATTGGCAGAAGTAAGTTACACGTCAGAGATGTCAGTGGGGCAAGGAAGAATTATTCTTTTACACAAAAGGATAATCATTTGGAACCATAGCATAAAATACCCCAATTTCAAATCTGTTACGGGACTCATCCCCAGGACATGGCTTGTTAGGTTAGAAACTAAGGAAGTGGTGCTACATGTCAGGGATTTTTATATGCCTTACCTAAGGAAAGAAAGGTGATATGCAGAATTTGTAAGTGAATATTTTGTGGATTTTCTCAAATAGAAGAAATTAACTTATTTATTTATTTATGACACAGCCTTGCTCTGTCACCCAGGCTACAGTGCATTGGTGTGGTCTTGGCTCACTGCAACCTCTGCCTCCTGGGTTCAGGCGATTCTCCTGCCTTAGCCTCCCAAATATCTGGGACTACAGGCATGCACCACCATGCCCAGCTAATTTTTGTATTTTTAGTAGAGATGGGATTTCACCATGTTGGCCAGGATGGTCTTGATCGCTTGATCTCACAATCTGCCCGCCTCGGCCTCCCAAAGTGCTGGGATTACAGGCGTGAGCCATCATTTTTTTTTTTAAACAATTATTTTTTAATATATCATCCATTTATAAGATATCAAGATCTAAAATTACAAAAGGGGCCGGGTGCAGTGGCTCACACCTGTAATCCCAGCACTTTGGGAGACTGAGGTGGGTGGATCACCTGAGGTCAGGAGTTTGAGACCAGCCTAACCAACACGGTGAAACCCCATCTCTACTAAAAATGCAAACATTAGCTGGGCATGGTGGTGGGTGCCTGTAATCCCAGCTACTCAGGAGGCTGAAGCAGGAGAATTGCTTGAACTCGAAAGGCAGAGGTTGCAGTGAGGTGACATCACGCCATTGCACTGCAGCCAGGGTGACAGAGCGAGGCTCCATCTCAAAAATAAAATAAAATTTAAAAAAATAAATAAATAAAATAAAATTGCAAAAGGGTATACAGTGACTCCTTCCTACTTCTGTGCCCATCAACCAGTAACCCTCCTGTATGCAACACAAGGTGTGTGGGACCTTGGAAGCTGGTGGAAGAGGGCATCTTGGGGAAGAAGGAGTGGTACAGGTGGTCAAGTATTTCCAGGAGGGAAAATTAACGTACATACTTAGAGAAGCTATGATCATGAAAGGCCGCCATAAATTCAAGAATAAATTCATACCAAAGGAACCTCATTGCTTTTTAAATTTATTGTGTTACTGTGTAAGACTACTAAGAAAGGAGAGTGCCCATCGCTTCTCGGCCTTTTGGCTAAGATCAAGTGTAGAAAGGAGAATGCCCTGAATGAAGTGTGTCTTGATTTCATTATAGCAGCTGGCACAGGCCCTCATGATTAGATGTGGGCACAATGGAGAAACGTGGCCGCTAAACTCACAGCTGGATGGTTTGAAGGCTGGTGGAGCCATGGCACACTGATGGGCCCAGTCACAGGTTGAGAAACTTGCTGGTGGAGTTTGTCCCTTTGTCTCATCCTCTTCAATATAGTCTGTTGCCAACTTGAATACAGAAAGTATAAGATAAAAGGCAGATGACAGAAGTGTGACCTCTAAAAATCTTTGTGGACTTGAAGAAGAGATGGAAATCAGGATATCACGTAATAGTAATGAAAATGAGAAGTCCTATAGGTAGGTTGAAAAAGAAAGGTTCAACGTGATGGAGAGCCAGAAGTCCCAAGACTTTTAGTTGACAGAAAACATAATATGAGTCAACAGTAGGTCATTGTTGCTTCCCACAATTAATTCCATCTTAATATATACATTAAAATATGATATACTAACATACATGGGGTCTACAGAGTGGGGAGGGATGAGTTGCACTGTTTGGGTCACTTCTGGGTCCTGTGTCTTGAAGTTCTGGAATGCTTTCAGAGGCAGGAAACAGGATGGTGAAAGCATAGAAATAATTGCAGAAGTCTCAGAGTTCCACCCTGACTGTGGTTTGTGTGAAAAGACAGGGCAGGTGGCACAAGGGCTGTCTTCCATATTTGAAGGGACGAAGTGCCGACGTGAATTGGACTTACATTTGTGGCTTCTGGGGTCAGAAGTGGACCAATGAGCAAATGACAGGGAGGTTTGTGCACAGCCCAGAGAAGAGCTTCCTTCCAGAGCTGTTGTAGTGTTGTAGTAGTCACCTCCTTGCCACTGGAAATCAGTGTTGCTGGAATCAAAGTGGAGCCTGGATGACCAACTATTAGAGATGGTGGGGACTAAAGAACTTTCCCTCAGTGAGGAAGGAGGCATTTCCACCATACCCTGGTCCCAAGTGTACATATCATGTACACTCTGTTCAGGGAGTCTCACACTGCCTCTAACACAACTCTTGCACCCTGCATCACAACTGCACATACAATAGCGTCACCTGGATATGACCCGAGGCTTCCCTTCCCTGTAGAGATCTCACTACGCTTGACCTGAATCCCCAGTTGCGTGATAGCCTTGAGCCCTCCCATAGTTCCTGTGATTCTGGGGCTTCCTGTCTTGGTCTCTGTGTCCCTCCTCCTCCCTGGTAATCTGGATATGAAACCCATGAGAAAGGCCTGTGGTTGTTCAGAGGAGAATTACAACCTCAGAGGGTTTGTGTGGGACCAAGGGACAGCTGAGGCTGGAAATGCAGAATAGAGTCCTATCTTGGATGGTTCCGTTGTCAGAGTCCTGGCAAGAAACAGATGTAATACTTCATCTGGATCATTTGGAGTATAACATCTCCCTTAACATATAATGGAGTGTTTACAAAGCCATGGGCAGGGTTAGGAGAAGCAACCAAGGACGATGCGGTGGCCAAGGTCATGAATAATAGGGAGCTGTGGGCTGGGCCTGGTGGCTCATGCTTGTAATCACAGCATGTTGGCAGGTTGAGGCAGGAGAGGATTGTGTGAACCCAGGAGTTTGGGACCAGCCTCTGCAACATAGTGAGAGCTCGACCTCATCTTTATAAAAAATAAACAAAATTAGCCATGCATGATGGTGTGTGCCTGTAGTCCCAGCTACTTGGGAGGCTGAGGTGGGAGGATCACTTGAGTCCAGGAGGTTGAGGCTGCAGTGAGCTGTGATCGCACCACTGCAGTCCAGCCTGGGCAACAAAGGGAGACTCTGTCTCAAATAAGATAAAACAAAAATAATGATGGAGAGCTGTGACAGGCAGTGCAATGGGCTCCCAGAGTCCCCAGGTTCAAATCACCTGTTCTTGTGCATATGCTAATTTACATGATAAAAGAGACTTTGCGGATGTGGTTAAGTTAGGGATCTTCATGGAGGGAGATTATCCTGGATTATCCAGGTGGCTCAATGCAATCACAGGTCCTTGTAACTGGGAGGCTGTAAGGTCGGAGATGGAAAAGGGATGTGACCATAGAAGCTGAGGCCAGAGTGATGCGGGGACACAAACAAAGGAATGAAAACAGCTTCTAGATACTGAAAAAGACAAAAAATGAATTCTTCCCTAGAACCTCCAGAAGCAATGGAGCCTTGCCAACCCATTTTAGACTTTTTTTTTTTTTGGAGACAGAGTCTCTCTCTGTCTCCCAGGCTGGAGTGCAGTGGTGAGATACTGGCTCACTGCAACCTCCACCTCCCGGTGGGCACCACCAAGCCTGTCTAATTTTTGTATTTTTAGTAGAGGGGTTTCACCATGTTGGCCAGGCTGGTCTCGAACTCCTGACCTCAGGTGATCCGCCCGCCTCGGCCTCCCAAAGGGATTACAGGTGTGAGCCACCACGCCTAGCCCCATTTTAAACTTCTGACCTATAGAACTACAAAACAACACATTTGTTTTGTTTTAAGGCTACAGATGTGAGGCAATTTTTTATAGCAGCAATAGGAAGTGGATGCAGGGGCTTCACACCCTTACGCATAAAGCAGCAGCAAGGGGAGGTGGGTGTGACCAGATCCCAGGGAGGCTGCATGGACAGTCAATTGACACCCAGCTCTCTTGCGGGCTAGCAAGGAGGCGTCAGTTGGAATAAACACTCTACCCTCACCCTGCCTCATGCTCCAATCTTCCTGCCTTCCTTCTATAGGCCAGGCCTAGCCAGAAGCTACAGCCAAGGAACCCACAGATGCAGTTCAGCAGGTCCACCTCCCAGGCCACACAGAAGACAAACAAGGGTGGAAAATGAATTCGAAGTGGAGAAAGGGTTGACTTGGAGGGGGTGATGCTTAGAGAAGCCTTTAACTGAGCTAGGCTTTGGAGGGAGAGAGTTTACCAGGCAGACAAGTCAGGGAAGGGCATTCTACACAATGAGACCAACACATGCAACAGAGGCATGAAGTAGGCGACCCGTTCAGGGAGCTGCACCGATTTGGTGTGGCTGGAACGGAGGATGCATGTGGCTCTCGATGAGGCTTTGGGAGTACTGGCCTGTTGCCGTGGCAGGGAGCTGCGGTGTTAGACCAGAGTTGATGGGAAGATTCAAAATGATTCTAACATGTATTACAAAAATGAAAAAAGTAACTCTTGGCAAACTTCCAAATTACGCAGTTATTTTTTGTTTGTTGTTTTGGATGCCCTCTGTATGTCCATCCGAATCCCTCCTCCCATCCAAAATGAGGTAGATAGATACAAGGGAGGAGACCACCCCTCATATTGTCTTATGCCCAGTTTCTGCCTCCAAAGAAAGAAGTAAAAACTGAATGGCGGAAATGAAATCCACAGGCAGACAGCCCGGCGCCGCACCCTGGGCCTGGTAGTTAAAGATCGACCCCTGACCTAATCAGTTATGTTATCTATAGATTAGAGACATTGTATGGAACAACACTGTGAAAATCCCTATCCTGTTCTGTTCCGTTCTAATTACCGGTGTATGCAGCCCCCAGTCAGGTACCCTCTGCTGGCTCAATCGATCACGACCCTCTCACGCGGACCCCCTTAGAGTTGTAAGCCCTTAAGAGGGAAAGAAATTACTCACTCGGGGAGCTCGGTTTTTGAGACATGAGTCTTGCCGGCGCTCCTGGAGGAATGAAGCCCTTTCTTCTTTAACTTGGTGTCTGAGGGGTTTTGTCTGCGACTTTTCCTGCTACAGACATTGTTAATGGTCTGGTACCATCTTCATTGACAAATTACGTGTTTTGTGATGTAACATTTCAAATCTACCAAATATAGAGAAAACAGTAAAAGGAATTATTTGCCCATTACCCAGATTCAACAGTGATCTATTGAGTAATTATAAACAGGGGAGTGATACAATGAGGAATGTGTTCTAGAAAGACCTGTGGGAAAGCTAAGTGGGTGGATTGGAGGGCTTCAGCCTAGAGGAGGGGAGATAGGTTAAGCACTCCTTGCAAAATTCCAGGCAAGCAATGCTGAGGGCTTGTGTCAGAGGGCAGGCGGTGGAGAAGAGGAGGCGGCTGATCCGGGAAACGTGTTTAGAATTGACGGGCTCTGTGTATCTCAGTCACGAGTCTGTTTCACTGGATCTAAGATGCTATGCGGGATTTGGGCATCTGGAATCCTGCTCCACAGTATGGATTAATGAACATGTCTTATGCTTATGAAGTGGAACTCACTATTCTTCATTAAAGAATGTGTTTTGGGGGATTTGTATGGTTGGGAACCTCAGAGGAGCCTCTCGGTTTCACAAAATGCTACCCAGATGCAATGATGTCATTTATGAGGCCACGGTCCTCTTCAGGTAGGGGGCAGCTATATGCTATTTATTGAATAAAAATAGATGTTTTGAATGACCTCCAGAGAGAGCTTGGATTCCACAGGCAGATGGAGCTATTATCCGTGCTTTTTTTCCTCCCCAGTGACAGGCTGCAAGCCTGTAATTACAGTGACTAGCAGCCCTTGTTTGGGAGCTGGGATGGTTCCACAAACATCACTTCAGTCCCCACCTCCTTTACTGGCTGCTGAGGCCGCTGAACTGGGGGACATCCCTTCATGAGAAGCAGCAAAGATGGCTCAAACCCAGCTACCTTCTTGGTATCCACTCAATTTATGGAAAGCTCTCATACCCTTGTGTGCTGCTGGGAGCAATGAAAGCTGCCTCACCACCCCTCCAGCTCCCAGGCCTCTGTCCTGTCCAAGTCTCTCTTCCCCAGCCCCAAGCAATATTTGCAAGTCTGTTGCCCCAGCAGCCATGCATAGGAGAATGACTGACCGGCTTGCATGTTGCTGGCACTTCTGATACAGGACATTTTTTCATAATGTCTATCTCAGATCCATCTGCAGTTCTCCTTTTCTCCCTGACAGTGCAGGGCGAAGCTGTGGCTACAATGGCCACTGGGACCCTTGTAGCTGTCTCTGTTTCTGGAGCTTACACGGGTGTTGGCGATAAGGGTGTGGTGGGGTGGTAGTTAGGAGTAGGCAGAGTTGCCTCTTGACTTGGCCGTTCAAGAAGAGGTTTTTCTCCTCTCCCTGTGGGTTGTTGCTGCCGGGTCTCCCTGGGGTAGGCATTCCAAGCTCGCTATCCCGTGGGGCATGGGAGCAAGTCCTCTGGGACTATTTCCCCACACACTTTCCCAACTGGAGCTTCTGGTACAGGAGACGGAAAGAAATTATTAAGGCATGCCGGGTACGGTGGCTCACACCTGTAATCCCAGCACTCTGGAAGGCCGAGAAAGGCAGATCACTTGAGATCAGGAGTTCAGTCTGGCCAACATGGTGAAACCCTGTCTCTACTAAAAATACAAAAATCAGCCGGGCATGGTGATGGGTGCCTGTAATCCCAGCTACTCAGGAGGCTGAGGCAGGAAAATCGCTTGAACCCGGAAGGCGGAGGTTGCAGTGAGCCGAGATATTGCCACTACTGAACTCCAGCCTGGGTGACAGAGTGAGACTCTGTCTCAAAAAAAAAAAAAAAAGAAAAAGAAAAAGAAAAAGAATCATTTAGGCAGACATTGAGGGTAAAAGAGTCCTCTACAGGGCTTCCCTTTTAACAAAAATCAGCCTAAGAAATTCTTTTTTCTAATAAAGAGCAGACTGAAAAAATCAAGCTGCAAACAGATAAGCAAGCTGGAAGCTTGAATAGGTGAATGCCGGCTGCTGTGCCAATAGAAAGGGCTACCTGGGGCCAGGTATGTTCAACATGGAGGCTCCATCTTCCCTTTTATTTGTTACCACATGTACAATACAGAAAGAAGCAACCTGGTGCCAGCCAGGTGGAGAACATCTGCATAATAAAAGAGTAAGGTGGAGTGTCCAGAAATTCACACCCTATGGAAATGGCACACCTGATCTGACCAATCTTTTTTCCCTATGTAAATCAGACACCGCCCCAAGCTCATCTGAAAAAAACCCCTGCATTTCACCACGGAACCGAAACCCATTGGGTACCCCTCTCTCTGCAGCAGAGAGAGTTATTCTCTTGCTTTTGCCTATTAAACTTCTGCTCTTAAACTCACTCTTTGTGTGTCTGTGTCCTAGTTTTCTGTGGCCATGAGACAATGAATCTCAGGTATCACCCCAGATGAACGATGCTGTTCCACTTCGGGGTTTTGTGAATGATTCTCCTGGAGTCCCCACTGTGACTTACAGGATAAGATAGGCTCTTTCCATGAATACTATTCTCCTTTCCAGGGTGTCCTTTCTCCTCACCCCTTCTTTTATATTCATCCTGGGAATGAGTAGGATCAATTCTGGCTTCTTGATAAACCTTGTAGGGAGGTGGCTGGTTCCAACTATTGAAATTGGAAACTAGAATATCAGGAGGATACTCAATGCCATTTGTCCTCTGAACTGGGTTTTAAAAGAAATTCATTTATTTATTTTAGACACAGGGTCTTCCTCTGTCACCCAGGCTGGAGTGCAGTGGTGTGATCATAGTTTACTACAGCCTTGAACTCTTAGGCTCAAATGGTCCTTCTGCGTGCTGAGTAGCTAGGACCACAGGTGCACATCACCATCCACAGGTGCACATCACCATCCACAGGTGCACATCACCATCCGCAGGTGCACATCACCATCCGCAGGTGCACATCACCATCCCAGACTTTTTTTTTTTTTTTTTTTTTTTTTTTTTTTACATTTTGTAGAGATGGGGGTCTCACTATGTTGGCCAGGCTGGTCTGGAACTTTTGGCCTCAAGTGATCCTCCTGCCTCAGCCTCCCAAAGTGCTGGGATTATAGGCATGAGCCACCATGGCCGGCCAGCATTAGGTTTTATCGAAAGTTCTGGGAAAATAAGGTAAACTCCATTCAACATCTATTACAGTAATTAGTTAATTACAGAGTATGATGCCCTATTACAGTTTTTTGGGGGCAGGTCATTAACATTTCTAGGTCTTGGTTGTCTCATCTGTGAAATGGGGGTGGTGGGTGTGCCTGTAGGAAGGTGGCAGAAACTGGACCACGTCACCTCTTCAGATCTCTGTCAGGTATCACTTTGAGTCTATAGCGTTCATGGTTTTAGGTTTGCTTGGTTTCAAGGTTTTTCTCTTCTCATCTTTGTTGCAAAAACTACATTCATATCAAAGCACTTCATAGTTGTGAAGTGCCAGACATAGAAAGAGGGACAAATCCTAGCTGGGGAAGGGGAGAGCATGGTGTTTGTTCCACGTGAGGGAAATGGAAGCTGAACAGTGCTCTGTGTCTAGTGTATTCCCAGTTATCAGAGGCAGGGCTATTAGCACAAGTCGAGTTATTTCAGTTATCTGTCAGCAAGTCTTCCTCCAATAGAAAGCTCTTTTGGTTGACAAGGCTGATGAAGGTTTATCCTAGAGACCTTGGGTATCTGGTGCAGGAAACATATTTCACAGACTCTTCCCAAAGTTTTACACTAGGTGCTGTGTGGGAGAGACAACAGTGGTGTCATAAAAGAACACTGGATAGGCCAGGCTTGGTGGCTCATGCCTATAATCGTAGCACTTTGGGAGGCTGAGGTGGGCGGATCACCTGAGGTCAGGAGTTCGAGATCAGCCTGGCCAACATATAGTGAAACCCCATCTCTACTAAAAAATAGAGAAATTAGCTGGGCATGGTGGCTCATACCTGTAATCCTAGCTACTTTGGAAGCTGAGGCAGGAGAATCACTTGAACCTGGGAGGCAGAGGTTGCAGTGAGCTGAGATCATGTCACTGCATTCCAGCCTGGGCGAAAGAGCGAGACTCCGTCTCTGAAAAACCAACAATAACAAAAAAACCCAACACTGGGTATAAGGCTAGGCAGATTTGAGCATATAAGACAGAGACATAAAATGAAAGTGGACTTAGTGAATATGAATAATAAATGTTTATGTAAAGCTTACTATGTGCCAAGCACTGCTCTAAGCACATAACGCATCAAATCATGCAAAATGCACCAACTCAATGACTCCTCATGGCAAATCAATGATGCAGATGCTGTCATCGTGCCTATTTTACAGATGGAGGGACTGAGGTGTTTTTGTATTTTTTGTAGAGGCAAGTTTCACTTTGTTGGCCAGGCTGGTCAAGGTTGAACACACTGTCCAACACAGCTGGGAAGTGGGGGCTGGCTTCAGATCCTGGGCCCCTCACCACTCTGCTGTGCTCTGCCTCTCTGAAGGAAGTAGGGGCTCTTTGGGACACTTTTGACATTAAGAAAGGATTAAATCGTACAATGTAATGAAAACGTTTGAATAGGATTTTAAAAGTACAAAAAAAGAGGGAGCCACACAGGCACTTTTATGTGGGTCAGGAGTGACCGTTTTGTTGCACTCTTTGGCATCTGCCAAGCATGATTTCTCAGGATGTGGTGGTTGGCCGACTGCCCTTGTGGCCACTGGATTCCGTTCTCTCTGGTTTTTCTCCCTTTCCCCCTGCCTTCTGAAACCTTCCTCTAGACTGTCCTTGCCCTTTTTCTCTTTCTAGGAGCTTGTATTTGTCTTCAGAGAAACGGAACCAGTAGGAGGTGCATGTCTTTCTCTCTATTTATAAGTGTGTGTGTGTGTGTGTGTAATCTCTCTGTCTCTAAATCTCTTTCTCTCTAGTATCTCTGTCTGTCATCTATCTATCTATATCTATCTCTCATCTATCATCTCCATATATGCTTATATAGGTAGTTTTGTTTGTTTGTTTGTTTGTTTTTGACAGAGTTTTGCTCCATCGCCCAGGCTGGTGTGCAGCGGCATGATCTCGGCTCACTATAACCTCCGCCTCCCAGGTTCAAGCGATTCTTGTGCCTCAGCCTCCTGAGTAGCTGGGGTTTCGAGTGCGTGCCACAACCCCAGGCTAATTTTTGTATTTTTTGTAGAGCCAGGTTTCACTATGTTGGCCAGGCTGGTCTCAACTTCCTGGCCTCAAGTGATCTGCCCCCCTTGGCCTCCCAAAGCGATTACAGGTGTCAGCCACTGCACCTGGCTGATATATTTTCTTCTTTTAACTACTTTATTAGGTAAAGTGAAATATTTCATTCCTTAAAATTGGCCTATATTTGGCTAGGCACAATGGCTCATGCCTGTAATCCTAGCACTTTGGGAGGCCAAGATAGGAGAATTGCTTGAGGCTAGTAGTTTGAGACCAGCCTGGGCAACATAGCAAGACCCCATCTCTACAAAAAACAAGAATAGCCCAGTGTGTGGTGTGTGTCCGTAGTCCCAGATACACAGGAGGCTGAGGCAGGAAGATCACTTGAGGTCAGGAGTTCAAAGTTGCAGTGAGCTGTGATTGCACTACTGCACTGCAGCCTGGACAACCGAGTGAGACCCTGTCTCAAGAAAAAAAATTTTTTAAATCTCTCTCTATACCTTTATCTCTATTTATCTCTATCATCTATGTATGTATGTGACATGGTTTGGCTGTGTCCCCACCCAAATCTCAACTTGCATTGTATCTCCCAGAATTCCCATGTGTTGTGGGAGGGACCTAGGGAGAGGTAATTGAACAATGGGGGCTGGTCTTTCCTGTGCTATCCTTGTGTAGTAAGTCTCAAGAGATCTGATGGCTTTATCAGGGGTTTCTGCTTTTGCTTCTTCCTCATTTTTCTGTTGCTGCTGGGATGTAAGAATTGCCTTTCACCTCCTGCCGTGATTCTGAGGCCTCCCCAGCCATGTGGAACTGTAAGTCCAATTAAACCTGTTTTTCTCCCAGTCTTGGGTATGTCTTTATCAGCAGCATGGTCTTCCCAGTCTCGAGTATGTCTTTATCAGCAGCATGAAAACAGACTAATACAGTATGTATGTAGATTTATTTTAAGAAATTGGCTTACTGGGTGCCGTGGCTCATGCCTGTAATCCCAGCACTTTGGGAGGCCGAGGTGGGTGGATCACGAGGTCAGGAGATGGAGACCATCCTGGCTAATACCGTGAAACCTCGTCTCTACTAAAAAATACAAAAAATTAGCAGGGCATGGTTGCAGGCACCTGTAGTCCCAGCTACTCGGGAGGCTGAGGCAGGAGAATTGCTTGAATCCGGGAGGTGGAGGTTGCAGTGAGCTGAGATTGTGCCTCTGCACTCCAGTCTGAGTGACAGAGTGAGATTCCATCTCAAAAAAAAAAAAAAAAAAAAAAAAAAAAAAAAAAAAAAGAAAAGAAATTGGCTTATGCAATTGTGAGAGTAGCAGGTCCAAAATCTCCAGGGTTGGCTGGCAGCCTGGAGAGCCAAGGAAGAGTTGATGTTGCCATCTTGAGTTCACAGGCAGTCTAAAGGCAGAATTCCTTCTTCAGGAGATGTCAGTCTGTTCTCTCAAGGCCTTCCGCTGATTGGATGAGGTACCCACATTATGGAAGGCCTTACCCATGGTCTGCTGATGTAAATGTTAATCACACCTTAAAAATACCTTCACAGCAACAACCAGACTGATGCTTGACCAAACAATGGGGTACCATGGCCTAGCCAAGTTGGCACATAAAATTAGCCATCACAGAACCATTTGAAGTTTCATTTGATTCATTTGGTTCAGAACCAAATGAACCTCAGCTCATTTGAGCTTCTGTTAGCTTTCTAGAACACTGGGAAAGCTCTGGTACTGAGATCCCAGGGACACAGCTTTAATTCTCTCTAAAAGGGAACTCTGTCCAAACCTTAGAGTACTTTTTTTTCCCCTCCCAAGAAATCTATCAATGCACAGAATGGACTTTGGCTGGTAAGTGTTAAGTATTGGTCTCTGGCCTTTGATCCCTAGTCCCATTTCTGGTTTCCAATGAAGGAGCTCATGTTTTATCCCACATTGTTCTCCTTCTCAAAAACGTGAACTCAGTTCTTCTTCCTACCTGAACTCCTCTAGTGCATCGTAACTGACTCTGGGCATTTACAACTTTGGCTCCTGTATTGTAACTGATACACATTTTCCAGCCCCTCCCACTCCTCCACCAGTGGGGTAAGTTCCCTGAGGGCAAGGGCTCAGCTCACACTTCTGCCTGGCTGCTCCAGTGCCCACGACACTGCTGCTTCATAAACATTGCTCAGTGGAGACAATTTGCAACGCCGATTCTCTGTGATGTTTCTTGGGCAGAAACGTGATTAGTGTCATCCTCAATTTAAGCCTTTGTGAAACAGGAAGGAGAAAACTTCATACCTACCATGGACAGAGGCTGACACCCCCTGTCTAGCTTTTGCACTTCCACATATCTGGTGGTCAAAATAAGTCTTGCTGCTGAATTAGGCAGTGAAGATGGTTGTACCTTTTATTTTCAGACAGATCCTTGCCCAGCTTGGGTTGAGGGCTAAGCAGCAGTAGGGACAGTGGGAGTTTGTCTGGGGTGGGGGCAGAACTGGCAGGGAAAAGCTGTTGTAGGGGTGGGCTGCTAGACATACTAGAGAAGCTGCCAGCTTAACTGTATTCGTTTCCTATTACTACTGCAACAAATCACACTTTCAATGGCTTAAAACAACACAAATTTGTTATTTTTATAGTTCAGCAGGTCAGATCTGACATAGGTTTTGCTAGACTGAAGTCAAGACGTTGGCAGGGCTCTGTTCCCTTCTGGGACCTCTAGGGGAGAATCCCTTTCCTTGCTTTTTCCCGATTATAGATGCTGCTCTCATTCCTTGGCTGGTGGCCTCCCCCTCCACCTTCAAAGTCAGCAAGGGCCGGTGGAGTCCTTGTGTTGCATCAGTCTGACCTCTGCTGCATTCCTTTTGTACTTTTAAAGACCCTGTCGTAAATGTTACATTGGGACTGGGGGCGCTGGCTCATGCCTGTGATCCCAGCACTTTGGGAGGCCTAGGAGGGATCATGAGGTCAGGAGATCAAGACCATCTTGGCTAACATGGTGAAACCCCGTCTCCACTAAAAATACAAAAATTAGCTGTGCATGGTGGCATGTGCTTGTAGTCCAGAGTGAGACTCGGTCTCAAAAAAACAAAGAAGAAAAAAAGAAGTTACATTGGGCCCACCCAGGTAGTCCAGGATAACCGCGACATCTAAAGGTGCTTGATTTAATCACATTTGCATTTTTCCCTTTACCACATAGCAACATATTCATAGGTTCCAGGAATTAGGATGTGGATATATTTAGGGAGCTATTATTTTGCCTCCCGTGGTGGCCTTATGATTTCCATTTAAAATAAGTAATTAGTGTAAGATAAGATTTTAAATGGAAAGGTATGATAGTTTTACTTAACAATATTAGAGTTTCTAAGAGAGTTTGAGATAAAATATATTTATGCTTAATTTGTTAAATTTGTAACTTACTTACTTGAGAATGTTTTGCTTATTAAGGCTGTAAGCTTATCTGAGCAGGTATTTGCAGTGTTTTGTTTGTTTCTTTCTTTATTTGAGACAAAGTCTCACTCTGTCCCCAGGTTGGAGTGCAGTGGTGTGATCTCAGCTCACTGCAACCTCCGCCTCCCAGGTTCAAGTGATTCTCCTGCCTCAGCTTCCTGACTACAGGCTTGTACCACCACACCCGGCTAATTTTTGTATTTTTAGTAGAGACGGGGTTTCATCATGTTGGCCAGGTTGGTGCTTGATCTCTTGACCTCGTGATCCACCCGCCTCGGCCTCCCAAAGTGCTGGGATTGTAAGCGTGAGCCACCGCACCCAGCCTGCAATGTTTTTTAAAAAAGCAAATGCATTCAATTTATAATTGAAGTGCTTAAAAATCAAATGTATCAGATTTATAATTGCAGCTTTAAAATGTTTAAAGGATTTTTTTATTAAGTTTGTAAAAGAGAATTACTTTTTAGAGGGAATGTGATCTATTAAATTTGAGTTTATTAAGAGGAATAAAAGGTCCTACTATTTTGTATTAAAATTTACTAGGCTTGTAAACATCAAGATTTGTTAGTGGAATTTAAAGGAAACTTTAATGAAAACTGGGTCTCTGTATTTGTTACTTTATCAACAAACAGTAATTTTAAACCAAAAAGCTGTAAGTAATTCTATCTATGCACATAAACTCATGCCAATTTTTGTTCTAGTTAAGGGTAAGCATATGGTCCTAAGACTTTCAAAAGCATTTTTTGAGTGTATATATCAGTGGTCCCCAACCTTTTTGGTACCAGAGACTGGTTTCTGTGGACCAGGGGGTGTTGGGGGGATGGTTCTGGAATGAAACTGTTCTACATCAGATCATCAGGCATTAGATTTTCATATGGAGCACACAACCTAGATGCCTTGCATGTGCAGTTCATACCAGGGTTCATGTTCCTATGAGACTCTAATGCCACCGCTGATTGACAGGAGGTGGAGCTCAGGTGGTGACGCTCACTTGCCTGCTGCTCCTCCTGCTGCGTGGCCCAGTTCCTAACAGGCCATGGGCCAGCGCTGGTCCACGGTCTGGGGGTTGGGGACCCCTGGTATATATGGTCCTATTAATTCATTCAGTCCTGGCGCAGTGCTAGGTACCATGCAATTGCCACAAGTAAGACTACAATGTAACAAAGTCCCTAGGCAAAGAAGTGTGATGGGAAATGAGATTTACTCAGCTGGGGGAGACTTTAGTGAGGAAGTGGCCCAAAGGTGCTAATCAGACAGATGGTAGAACATACTAAGGAGGCACACTACCTGAGCAAAGAAGACTTGTCATATTTAGGGAATGGTGAGATTTTGTGATCCTGGTGGAGGTTTAAAAATATGATCTCTAATTACTCTCATGTACCTTTTGTCATTTTCTGATTGACAGTTAGTGGTCAGAGCGGAGGGTGTTCCAGAGTGAAAGTATCAAGTAAGCCAGTCTCCTGCAAGTCAGTCATCTGAATAAATCATACCCTCCTGGAAACATAGTGCAATTCTGAACCCGATTCTTAGACTCTTGTTGCTCAGGGAATAACAATAATCATTAACACTGACCGCACTCGTATTTTATGCCTGTCTCCAAGCACTTCATATGTGTTAGTTCACTTAACCCTCTGAGCCATAAGAGATAGGTATTGTTAGTGTCGAGGAAATTGAGACACAGAGGGGTGAAGTGAGGTGACAAAGGCCACTCTGCAGGTAAGTGGCAGGACCATGATTTGAACCTTGTACAAGCTGTTTCTCTTTCCGGAATGCTCTTGCCCTCATTCCTCTGGGGCTGGCTCCTTCAACATCACTTCTTCAGAGAGGCCCCCGCTGCTTCGGTTCTCACTGTCTTAACTGGGTCCCACTTGTCATTCTGTATCTCAACCCTTTGTTTATTCCCTTCATATTGGTTATTACAAATAATTTTTTTTACTTGCTTTCTCCTCCACTCCCTCCCCGTCTTTTTTGTTTTTTTTTTTTTGAGACAGAGTCTTCCTCTGTCACCCAGGCTGGAATGCATGGCGCTATCTCGGCTCATTGCAACCTCCGCCTCCCAGGTTCAAGAGATTCTCCTGCCTCAGCCTCCTGATTAGCTGAGACTACAGGCATGTGCCACCATGCCCAGGTAATTTTTGTATTTTTAGTAGAGATGGGGCTTCACCATGTTGACCAGGCTTGTCTTGAGCTCCTGACCTCAAGTGAGCCACCCGCCTTGGCCTCCCAAAATGTGGGGATTACAGGCGTGAGCCACTGCACCTGGGCCCCCTTTCTTACTAAAATCTAAATTTCATTAAGGTAAGGACGATCCCATCCTTGTCACCAAAAAACAAAACAAAACGAAACAAAACAAAACCACACACAAAAGGCAAAGACAATTTCTGTCTTGTTCACCACCCTATTCCCAGTGCCTTGCATAGGTCTAGCATATAGTAGCTGTTCCATAAATGCCTGTTGATGAATAAACTGATGTTGACTTCAAAATTCATTATTCCCTAATCATTCTGCTGTGCAACTACTATATGAAAACCTTCAGTTTAAGCACAATGCTGTATTATGGACTCAGGTTGGTATTCAGCAACAAGCTTGTTTTTCTATGGATTCCTAGAAATTTTACAAAAATGGTAACAAGTTTCTGGGAGAAGGAATATAAGTCTCAATAGGCAAAAGATAAACATATTTAGTATGACAAAAAGCCAACTTGAATTGGGACATACTAAAAATGCACCAGTGTGTGTTGTTGGAAAAACATTTATTGCAATTCAGTGTCAAAAGTTTTTTACAAAAATATGCCACCGTCTGGTACAAACAACTATAAAAAATCAGTTCATCATGCAAGAAAAGTGTGCAAATAATTTATACAGAAGGACTCAGCTCACACAGTATTAAACATCTCTGCATGTAATTGGTCTAGCTTTATGCTTTAGTTACAATGTTCAACCCCCTCTAATATTTTTCATTTAAAAAAGTACATTAAAGCATCTAAGCTTAGGACACAAGCTGTAATATACACCCACTTTAGCCATGGTGATTGGCACTTAGTAAAATAAAGATGGCACCAAGGGTTCCCAAGTATAGAATACAGCTTGGAGCCTTCTGCTTAACAGACTTGTGCTTCGTTAATTAAACAAACACATCTATACTCAAAGACAGAAAAAGTCGTGTTTAAACTCCAGAAATAATGTAGCAGATGGAGTTTCAAGAAGTTCGGAGTTTTGGAGCAGCCATCGTTTTTGGCCAAATGGAGCGGGGCCTGTTTTGAGAGATTCTCCAGAAAGCTTTGTTTGCTGAGTGAATTCAAGGACACTTTGAAAAATGCCCAGCAAACAAAGTCATGAATATCATGGCCCCTTGCTCCTGGCTGCCTCATGGAATAATCCCCCTTTGCTTAGTAAAAGATGAAGTTTAGCGGAGAATGAATATCCGCTGGGATAGAAATGCACTGAATCTCATAGCTGGTCCTGAAGGAGGAAATGGAGAAGATGGATTAAATGTACCTCTGAGTCTAGCGGAGAGGAAACACCTGCTTTGGAATCTCAGTTTCTAGGAAGTAAGTCACTGCCCAGCCCTTCTGTCTTTTTTTATAAGGGCCGTTTTTGTAATAAAAATGTAAGTACCCAAGGAAAAAATAAAGTTGTCAAAATATGCTGCTTTCTTTATAGCAAGCAGGTTGTACTCACTGGAATGCCACATTCACAACAGAATCAGAGGTCTGTAAAAACATTAGGTGGCTCCTTAACTTCTCCAGTAAGAATCAGGGACTTGAAATGGAAATGTTAACAGCCAGATGCCCAAGGCTGGGCAGTCTCCCATGCCTTCCACAGTGAAGGGCTTGAGAAAAATCACATCCAATGTCATGTGTCCCCAGCCACACCAAAAGGTGCTTGGGGTGGAGGGCTGGGGGCACACAAGGTCAGGCCTCAGGAGGCCTCAAGTTGGCATTCAGCTCTGCCACTGAGTACCAGGTGGGCTGACGCACGTCCCCTAAACGTTCTGGATCTCTTCCTCATTGTGAAAGGCAGAAGCTCTAAGTCTAAAGTCTGGGGTAAGAGTTTCCATTCTTTGGAAAACCAAAGATGGTTACTCTCCTTAATGAAACTGAGAAGAAAGTATCTACAGAAAACACTGAATTTAAACAAATTATGACCTTGTTTGTTGAAGCCATCAAGGACCCAAGATATATCAAATAACAACATCTCTGTATTGGCCTAGAGGATCAGAGTGTTTTGAGGTCTGTTTAAGCACTAATAGGATTTTAGGCCAGCATCCAGTCAGAAGAGACAGTTCACAGACTCAGAGTTGGAAACAGATTAAAAAAAAAAAAAAAAAAAAGATGTCAACATAGAAAATGATGATAGAGTTTAGTTAAAAAAAATTCACACATAAAATTGCAGTTAAAAAATTCACACATAAAATAGTGTTTGCATAGCAAGACATTATTGCCTTTCAGCCTGGCAGAAAAACATAAACTCAGGTGTATATTTTATAATAAACATTGTATTGAATGCTAAGAATGATATACTGTTGAACATCTCTTGAATGGTTTGCCTCCTTGTAAATCATACCACTTGTTTAGACAATTGAAATTCCAAGCTCTTTCTCTTCTCCCATATAAAAACAACAGAAACAAGGAGCCTCTGTTAGTAGCAAGCTCTTCACGGGAAAGGGTATGTGAATCCACAAAGATGAGAACTGTGGCAACAGCATAAGACACACCCACTACCTTGCTGCCCGAGTGCTAGTAGAACCTGCTCTAGCATTCAGAGTTTTGCAGTGCAAACCCAGTCCCTCTGACATACATCTTCCAAGCCACTGCAATGTAAACCTGATCATCATTAAACAAAAATCATCTCACAACTGATACACTGGGGATGCTTTCACCTAATAGCTTTTGTTCATTTCTGCCATTTGCCCTCCAACTGATTTGTCTGCTCAAAATAACAGCATTGAATGATAATGCAATCTAGTTTAAAATGCCATTGGATTTTTTTTTTTTCCGGATCTTGCTCTAGTGTGAGCACTCCTGAGCTTCACATATTCTCCTTGTCCCAAATGCAAGGGCTTACTTACTCTCAAGAGACTCTAGGCTCACTGCCCATAAACCTTTGAGTTGGACCAAATCTTAACATCCCTGTGGATTTGCTCATACTGCCCTGGGCAGAACTCTTTCCTTCTTTGGAAGTCTGAATTACTTCATATTTGACATCTATTTTGCAATTCTGTTTTACAGGGTTTAGGATGGGGGTAGGTAGGCACAGGAAAGAGAGTAGAGCATTATCTCTTTTCCAGCAATTTCCATTGTCGTGCCCCTTCTGACTTTTAGACCAGCAGTTCTGAGACAGGGATTATTTGCTTTTGTTTGATAGGTCAGATTGTCTGGGACGGTTTGCCAATAGAAATTCTATAAACTATTATTGTTCAAAGAGCAAGAATTGTCTTAACTCTCTTCACTTATATATGAGGCTCTGGCCATACTTAACAGATACCACGTGGCACTAACCCAGATACGCTGTGCCTGCTGTGCTCTTCCCATCATCCCCACACAAGCCACAGCATCAAAGACATGCCATTTCTATTCCTTTCCCCCTCCCTCTCTACCTGCCATTTCCTTCCTTATTCTCCTCTTCCAATGAAAGAGAACCATAAAGGTTGATTTATTCTTCATTTTCCTTAAAAAAATTTCCTTGACTCTGTCATATACCAACTCCAATAACACCAAAGGACATGGGGAGAGCCCACCAGCACCATCTTGGTAAACATTTAAGAAGACCGTAACCCTTCTCTTGGGGCAGGGGTCATCTTGCCAGATGCACATGGTTGCCTGGGGTTTATAATACAATCACGTGCACTGCTGTCAGTCTAAATGAGACCAGTGTCCCAGTTTTGTGCTGACAGTCCACAGCAGGCAATGTTTCTGGGACTGCAAACCTGAAGGCAACGAGGAGTTTCTACTTTCTTGATCAGCATGAAGGGGCAGAGATCGCAGTTGGTGGCAACATGTGGAAGGCCACGAACCCCGAAATCTAAAAATGTCACTGAGAGTCAAAGGTTCCAGAGCTCTCTCAGTGATGGCACACCCAACTCTACCCCATGTCTTTGAGGAGGCTGAGAAATTGCAGAGTACCTGACAATTATGGAAGAAGTAGCTTTTTATTCAACAGTCTAGGTTCCGCATTCCCAATGTGAAATTGATTCAGGGGGAGAGGGACTACAAAAAAAAAAAAAAAAAAAAAACAACACACACCTTAGATAGTATAATGGTTCGTGACCTTCCACAGCTCAATCTTACCCAACAAAATCCTACTCTTTCATATTTACTTTTCCTTATTAGGGAAAATTTATATTCAATGTAATTTTTTTCTCCTTAGGGAGATGATAATGAAAAAAAATCGGAGAAATCCTGGCGTAGCAGAAACATTGCAAAGTGAGGAGCACTGAATAGTAGGTTCCTTCTCTTCAGAGAGCCGATATGTGGGTTGTGTGCTATTGAGGGCAGGGGCTGAAGAGGTGTTGTATCATAGCTTGTCTCTTGCCTCATTTCTCTCCGTGCTTAGCCATCTTTCCCCCTTTCCAGGTCACCCCAAAGGTCAGTTCTTAAAGATACACTGTTCCTCAACTTGCATGTGGATCATGTTCCTATTTCTGCTTCACTTATTTGCCAAGGGCATGCAGGGTGACAACTTTATTTGGGGGGGGAAAAAAAGCATATACAACTGCAAATATATGTACATTGTTGTAGGAAAGCAACAACATTCTGTAGAAAGTAAAAAACTGGGAGTAGATCCCTCATCTACTCCCAGCAATATTTTACAATGAACTCATTAGGTCCTGAGATTTCCTTTCTTCCACAGTTACCTGCTGATATTTGTCTCGCAAAATCCCCTTGGGATCTTCCTGTTTTAACTATCCAGCCTGGAAGCAAGTTTAAGATGAACTTGTGGTAACTCTCCTCCCTATTAGGCTGGAACTCCAGCCTTGATTTTTAATCACCTTTGCAAAAAGCCTTAGCTCAGATGGACTCATTTTGATGTTGGACCTAAAGAAAAGAAGCTCCTCAGCTCATCCCCCTGGCGAGGGGAACAGCAACTGGTAAGATGTTTAACTGGCTGATTGTAAAACCTGTCTTTCGAGCCTCAGCACTTGGGCCCCACTCTGTCCACAGACACAGGCTTATCCATGAAGATATCCAAGGAAGAAAGTTAAGCAGGAATAAGAAAGTCTTCACAGCTATCGATTGGGTGACTAATTCTGTCATCTTTTCTGCAGCAGGACTTCCTCTAGGACGGCTTTGGTTTTGTTTTGTTTTGGAGACAGGCTGGAGTACAGTGGCACGATCATAGCTCACTGCAAACCTCGAACTCCTGGGCTCAAGCAATCCTCCCCTGGGACTGTTTTAAGTTGGCCTTCTCCTCCCCCAAATGAGCTACAACGTGACAGGAAAAAAGGAACGTGTGCTTTTGGGTTGTTCTGGTAAACAGATAACTCCAAGGAGGGCCCTGTTTGCCTGAAAAGGAAGTGTGAAACCTGATGAGGGCTGCCTCCAATATCCCTTTCCGTTTTAAATCACTTTTTATAGTGATGAAAACACTTACAAGAAAAACAGATACTGCCTACTGGATCACATGCGTTGTCAGAGAGGGCACGCTACACTTTTAGAGGTAGACCATTGTGTGGTATCTCTGTAGGGTAAGGCTCTGTGCCCATGCAGGTTTAGGATGGGTGGCGCTTCCTTCGCCTTCTCAAAACAAACGCCAGATCAAACCCCAAAGCCCAGGGATTTCTCCTATGTAGTTTTCCTTCTTCTTTTCTCTTTTCTAAACAAATTTTCACATTGTAAACAAAGCGTCCTATTTTGTATTTGAGTTTTGCCGCCTTCTTCCTAGGGAACTATAAGGGAGTTTCTGTGACCATTAAGAGGATTCCATTTTCACCGCTGAAACAGAATTATTGCCCTTATAGTCTTGCTGGCAAATTGTTAGAAAAAAAGTTTATTTACAGTATTTTGCTTTTCCATACCAATTCTAGTGAGAAGTTCACATTCTTAAATTCCCAGTCAGCAACTGCATTTCTCCCCTCCAAGTCCTCTCCGTGAGTTATCTCTGAAGTTCCAGGCCAATGTTTAAAATGTATACTATTTACAAATGAAGTGTCCAAATGCCATATTCCCAGCTCTCCAGCCAGCAGGGGGACGCTTCTGAAGTGTTGTCATGTGCTGGGATTCAGAACTTGAACAAGTTGATAAAGTCCTGGGGTGAAAGTGAAACGGAGCAGCTCTCTGGGTTATTGGCAGTGCACGGATGGTCAGTGCCCTGGAAAGGAACACACGGTTAGCTTCAAGTTCTCAGAGGCCTCTCATTGGCTTTTGGCACCAAAAGGCATTTTCCAACTTCAAAGCAATGATTCTCTGTCAATAATGCTGCCCCAGGCCTAAATGTTGCATGTTCTCACTTGTATGTGGGAGCTATAAAAGTAGATTTCATGAAGACAGAGAGTAGACTGGTGGTTACCAGAGCAGAGAAAGGGAAAAGGAAGGGGATGCAGAGAAATGGATCAATGGGTACAAATACATGGTATGATAGAAGGAGTAAGACCTGCTGTTAGATCAGTAAGTGAATGTAATTTACAATAATCTATTGATTATTTCAGGCTGGGCGCGATGGCTCATGCCTGTAATCCCAGCACTTTGGGAGGCCTAGGCAGGTGGATCACTTGAGGTCAAAAGTTCAAGACCAAGCCTGGCCAACATGGCGAAACCCCATCCCTACTAAAAATTACAAAAATGAGCCTGGGTGTGGTGGCATGTGCCTGTAGTCCCAGATACTCAGGGAGGCTGATGCAAGAGAATCGCTTGAACCTGGGAGGTGGAGGTTGCAATGAGCCGAGATCCCATCACTGCACTCCAATCTGGGTGACAGAGTGAGTGAGACTCTGTCCAAAAAAAAAAAAAAAAAAAAATCTATTGAACATTTCAAAATAGCCAGAAGAGAAGAACTGGAATGTTCTAGCATAAATAAGTGACAAATATTTAAGATTATGAATGTGTCAAGTACATGGATTTAATTTTTACAAATTACATGAATTACATTATCACATGGACCCTGAAACTATGTATTACACGTCAATGAAAAAATTTTATAAGTCTGGAAAAACTAAAAGCTATGTGTTTCCATGTGTAAGTGTGTGTACTGGTACACACACAGAGAGGAGGATTTAAGGGTGGGTGAGTGGAATGCAGAAAAATGTAAACATAAGAAAAGTGAAGAAAATGGAGGTCTATGAAAGTCTGTCAGACAAAGGGAACCCCCACCCTCCCAGGCACTGAATCAGTTAACCCTCAGTTTCAGCTGGGGGCTATGATGGGGAAGACGCGGAAAGGCGCTGGCCTCACCATGCTGGCTGGCACTCTTGGCTCTTAGGGACGGGCTGGGGGTCTGTGGCAGCCACCTCTGAGACACATACCTTCCAGGAAAGGATGTGACAGTGTTTGCAGAGCTGAAGGGTATCTCCATACTGCTCTTTCCTTGGGTAACATCGGACAAGTTTGAAATACATCTTCTTCCAATCCAGCTGCCCTTTGTCTGACAGAATTAATCGTTTGCGGATCTAAAATATCAGATGAATAAAAGAAATTGCAAGAGAGTTTGTCAAGAAGATGGCTTGTGGTTTTCTGGTTCTGAAAAGGTTGACTCTCACCCTTTCCCCCTCTTTTCAGCTCTACAATAGCGAGGGGAGAACTGTCACTATATAAACAAATACCTTCTTAGCCCTCCTCAGTTAAACAGTAGCTTTTCACCAAGCTTAAAACAAAACAAAACAAAACAAAAAAACAGGTGGCTGGTGACATGTTGCTAGTGACCTTTACTAAACTGCGGCTGGATGGTCCTTTAAATTTTAAGGGATCTCAATAAACAACTTCAATCTGTTCTTTGCTATAGACTTGAGTGATCATTTCCAGGGAGATGCAGTAACTGCTTGGCACCAGGGCTCTAGTTTATATCTAAATATTAGTGGATTCATGAACAGAACTTGTTGAACTCACACATCCATATAAAGAAACTGGAAAAAGACCAACAAACTTGAGGCAGCATGATGAAGGGAAACAGGCTTGGAGTTGGTGTCTGAAGGTCCAAATTCAAGGTCAGGGCCAGTTTCCTCACCCAAAGAGCTACTTCATTAATTTGGATATGTCACTTAGCCATTTGTGGCTTTAGTCCCTTCATCTGTTTAAAGTAGGTACAACAATACCTATCCTTCCCTGGGCCATTAGAATAAAATGAAATAATATCTATGAAAGTACTTTAAGGCCGGGCGCGGTGGCTCACGCCTGTAATCCCAGTACTTTGGGAGGCCGAGGCAAGTGGATCACCTGAGGTCAGGAGTTCGAGACCAGCCTGGCCAACATGGTGAAACCCTGTCTCTACTAAAAACACAAAAATTAGCCAGGCATGGTGGCGCACACCTGTAATCCCAACTGCTTGGGAGACTGAGGCAGGAGAATCATTTGAACCAGGGAGGCAGAGGTTGCAGTGAGCCGAGCCTGTACTATTTTACTCTAGCCTGGGAGACAGAGTGAGATTCCGTCTCAAAAAAAAAAAAAAAAAAAAAAAAAAGAAACAACAAAAAAAGTACTTTAAAGCACTCAGAAAATATAAGTTATGGGGTTACAGAAAAAAAGGATGGGTGCCAATTTATGGTTTTTTTGAGTGAGTTGTAAAATGAGAATAGGTTAAGAATGTAAGTTTAATTTTTTTCATAAAAACTACCTGAAAAACACACACACACAACATCTCTATTTAAAAACTCAAGACTGGGTGGGCATGGGGGCTCATGCCTGTAATCCCAGTGCTCTGGGGAGGCCGAGGCAGGAGGACCGCTTGAGGCCAGGAGTTTGAGGCCAGCCTGAGCAACATAGAGAGACCCTATTTCTACAAAAACAATAATAAAAAAATTATCCGGTTGTTGTGGCATGAGCCTGTAGTCCCAGCTACTCAGGAGGCTGAGGTGGGAGGGTCGCTTGAGCCCAAGTGGCTGAGGTTGCAGTGAGCTATGATTGCATCGCTGCACTCCAGCCTGGGCCATAGAGCAAGACCCTGTCTCAAAAAACAAAAAACAAAATCACAAAACTCCTTCAACTGTCATTTTTCAGTCAAACCAGGGAACCTGGAGTAGGGCGAACCCAGACCTGAGGCTTGAGCAGGGCACCAAGGAAGCTTGGGGTGGGGGCCGGAGAAGGAGGGTGGGAGGAAAGCCCGCTGGGCCTTGCCGACCTGCCGCTCGGAGAAGTGGTACTGGCAGAGTTTCTTCCACAGCAGCCGGTCTTCGCTGAGCACGTGCAGGTCGGGGGCCGCCTGGCCCAGGCTGACCAGGTCCCGCCCGTCGCTCAGCCTCTGCATGATGTTCAGTTGTAGGCACAAAGGCAGGTCAGTGAAGGTGAGGCCTTTGAAGGCAGGCTGCAGAGAGAAGGGTGACAATAGGTGGGGTGCCAGAGAGCAGCGATTCACCAGGCCACACCTTCTAGGCATGCAGCTGTCCCCCTGTCCTCCACCCTCAAGGCAGTTTATTGATAAGAGGTCGAAAGCAGAGTAAATCTGCCCATCCTAAATGCAGACACGAGGCCATGGCCATGAGCCACAAAGAACTGTGTGGAGTGGGCTGAGCTGAGTGGTGCCAGAGGGATCTCCCTACATTTCCAAAGCTTGAAACTTTCACTCTTAAAGACTTTCCAAATGGTGCATGTGCTTTACTCAGTTCACACAGTTACAAGATTTGCTGCTTTCCGGAAGGCCTCACTGCCCTGGATGGAGTGGCCCAGACTGCCACCCCAGGTCCCATCTCTCTGGCCGCCTTCCAGACCTCAGGTCCCTCCAAGTAGGTTTACTCACTGGCACCTAAACACACCCGACTCAGCCTGACCTCAATGCCCTCGCCTCCCCAGTCCTCTCTGCTCAGCCACGTGGTCGTCCTGCTCAGATCCAGTTCAAACCTACTTCCTCTGAAAGGCCTTTTCTGTTTTTGTGACTCCCTTACCCACTGCACCTTCCTAGAATTCCTAGGATGTCTTTGAGACACTTTTTGCAATATCCTTCTTTTTGTCATGCAACATGGGCTTTTTTTCTAAAAGAAACTTTGAAAGGAACATTCTTGCTGGAACTTAAGCTCTATGAAGGCAGGAATTTTAATCTTTTTTCACTACTGTGTCCTGGGTGTCTACAGGAGTGCCCAGCACATAGAAGGCACTCAACAAATACCTGTGGAATGAATGAAGCCCAAATAATGAAATAGGTAAAAAACAACACGAAGACTCTGTGCTGGGGTGTGTGTGTGTGTGTGTGTGTGCGTGCACGCACGCACACTGGGAATGGCAGGTCCAGAAGCCCTTGGCCCAAGCTCCACCATCCCTTGAGACATCCCTATTCTAACCGAGGCCTCAGTGGAACATTGTGAAAACTGCTGGTCTGTGGATAATACCTTGGCAATTAATTGTGAGCTTCTCCAAGAGCTTCTGGTACATCCCTGAACTTACTAATATATTTAAGCCTTTATTGTTTTAAATTTTGATGAGCTTATGATACCCTGCCCAGATCTACATCAGCAGGGTCTCATTTTATATCCCTTGTAGACCAGCCCAGCACAAGCCACCTCTCCTGAGTGTCTACTATGGCCTGGTGCTGAAGTTGCTGCAATAAGCTCTTTAGGCTGGTGAGAGACCCAGAGGCAGAAACAAATAATCATAAAATAATATAAAATAAGACAGTAAATGCTGTCATGGAGGGAAGCACAAAGCTCTGTGGGAAGGATCTGCACCTGGGAATCTGCACATGTATTTGCTGATGTGTCTTGAACAGCAACAGGATGCTGCCATCCAGATAGGTCAATAGACCACCTGGGACTGTGGCTCCTTGTCCTGCCCCTGCTGGTTCTGGGTGAGCTCTTGATTTTGGACTACTCACATTTTTAGATCAATGTTCTGTGACCTCTGAGAGGTCACAGGGGAAAAACAATACACGATGAAGAAACCCTCCCTTAGCTCAGGGGAAAATATCCTGAGAATGGGTATCAATTTCCCTGCCCAAATTTTTACAGGAGCCAAACTCTGTATGAAGCACATCGAAGCCCAAACACATGGAGGATTCCAGGAGACACTAGGTCTGGGCAATTCTCTCCTGTGTCTCCGGCAAGGCTGGGTAGGCAGGAGGTGGGGAGGGAGCAGTGGCAAGGGGCCTTGGGAAGGCTGAGCTACGGAGAAGAATGGGAGGTGCAGGGAAGGAACACCAATGGACAGGCAGCACATCTGGATCCCAGCTCCCCTGGGAAGTCTCCCCATGTCCAAAATGAATGGCTTAGAAGACTCTGAGGATCCCTCCCAGCTCCAACAATCTCAGATGTAGAAGGACTTCAGCCTCCTGTTTCATTCAAAGTATCTATGACTTGACAATTTATACGGCTCGGTTCTACCCCAGGCTGCTGGGCAGAACTCTCAATTGTTTGCAAACTTCAGGTCTGCCAACCGCAGAAGGCCGTAGACCTATTTATCATTTTTCATCTGCTGCTGATCATATGAGCTCATAAAACTGCCATGAGATTTTCTTTTCGTTTCCAACACTTCAAAGCCTCTACTTTTTTGGTTAAAACTCCCAGGCCAATTATTACATTAACTCCTACTAAAGGCAAGTCCACTTGGCAGAGTTCACTCTGTCAAATTTTCAAACCTGAACTTTTCCAAAATCCTTGCCCAGACCCCATGCTGAGCCCTTCCTCCTGGTAAGTGGTTAACTGCTTACATGCCTCCTCCTTTCGAATACAAATGTATGAAAGAAAAATTAGTCACTCTCGCTCCTCTAGTCAAGCATTCGGCTAACATCCATTCGGGTCTACGTCACTCCTCACGTGCTTCAAAACAGTGCCCTGCCCACCACATACTGTCACTGTATTTGATTTTTTCCCCCCTAAGACCCAGTTCTCTTAATTGCTTTCCTTCATTCTTTATTATATTATTTTGCCAATAAAAATTGGCTCCATAGAATTAGATATGAAAATTTCGCAGGAAAACAAGATTTTATGCTGGGAGGAGAATGACAGAATTTTGGCAAAATAGAAAGCATTTACTCTGAAAGTCAACTTCATATTTGCATGTAATAATGTACTTCTCTCTGGGTCAAACTGTTAAAAAAAGTAAGTTTTAAAATACAGTCCAGACTGAAGTAATTAAGTCTTTTCTCTTTCTCTCGATTTCTCCTTCCCCTGGAGAGTTGAGCTTCTGTGTGGGGGCTGGGCGCAGTGGCTTGCGCCTGTAATCCTAGTACTTTGGGAAGCTGAAGCGGGAGGATTGCTTGAGCCCAAAAGTTCGAGACCAGCCTGGGCAAGATGGTGAAACGCCATCCCTACTAAAAATACAAAAATTAGCTGGGTGTGGTGGTGAGTGCCTGTAGTCCCAGCTACTTGGGAGGCTGAGGTGGGAGAATCACGTGAACCTGGGAGGCCAAGGCTGCAGTGAGCTAGGACCATGCCACTGCATTCTAGCCTGGGCAATGGGAATAAGACCCTGCCTCAAAAAACAAGCAAACAAACAAACAAAAAAACCAAAACAAACAAAAACAAAAAAAGAAAAGCCCTTTAAGGCTCTGTAGGTTCCAGTACAGCTCTCAATATAAGGAAGCCAAGGAGGGTTGGGACAGAGGACAGCGGGAGGAAGGTACAGTGGTTGAAAGCACAGCCTCTGTGGACAGGCCTGGGTTCAGTTCTTGTGCTACATCCTACTGAGCATGAGGCCTCAGCCAAATTATTCTTAACTACTTGTTCTAATTGTTCTCATTTATAACATGAGAAAAAGCTTATCCTCCAATGTTGTTGGGTGGGGCGGATGAGATAATGCATAGAAGCACTCAGTGTAGTGCCCAATAAATGCTAGTCACTGTGAGGGCTCCTACTTACAATTCTTCACTAGGTGAGTTAATCAATACATGTAAAGGACTTAGAAGAGGGCCTGCACAGAGCCAGCCCTTAATAATAGCAGCTGACATGTTTACAATATTTACTGTACATTAGGCACTGTGCCATTTGCTTTCTATATATTAACTTATTAAATCTCACACCATGGCTATGAGTTGACACTACTGCAACGATTTTCCAAATGAGGAAAGTGAGGCATGGAGAGACTGAATAACGTGCCTCAAATCCTGCAGTTGGGGCCGGGCGTGGTGGTTCATGCCTGTAATCCCAGCACTTTGGGAGGCTGAGGTAGGTAGATCACTTGAGGTCAGGAGTTCGAGACCAGCCTGGCCAACATGGTGAAACCCTGTCTCTACCAAAAAATACAAAAATTAGCCGGGCGTGGTGGTGCATGCCTGTAATCCTAGCTACTGGAGAGTCTAAGGTGGGAGAATCGCCTGAACCCAGGAGGTGGAGGCTGCAGTGAGCTGAGATCGCGCCACTGTACTCCAGCCTGGGCGACGGAGACCCTGTCTCAAAAAAAGAAATCCTGCAGCTGGTAAATTATCACCATCATTCATAATACAGGGCCATGTTTTCCAGCTGTGTTCTTTTGAACACTGAACGAGTACTCAGGCAGGCAATGGGAGGAGACTCCCTTTCAACCATTCATTCATTCAACTCAGATTTACTGGCTGTCTCCTGCTCTGTGCCAGGAACAGGGAATAGATGGGTAATGTCCTTTCTTTGTGGAGTTTATAAGCCAGTGGACAGAGACAGAAAAGTACACACACATTATAGACAATTTCAGATCATAACTGCTCAGAGGAAGGTGATATGATGGTGATGTCCATAGATTGGATGGTCAAAGAAGGCAGCAAGCTTCAAAGCCCTGAGGCAGGGCCAAGCTTGGAGAGTACAGAGAATGACTTGGCTTGGCTGGAGCTCCTCATGCAGAAGAGATAGTGAGTGAACTTCCGTGTTTGATCTCTTCTTCGTGGGATCTCATTGGATCAAAGAGAGTTTTTTAAACAGCTGGATCATTGGATAAATAGTTGGAAGAAAGCTGGATTGAAAAAGTTTGGAAACTCAAGCAAGCTTTGACATTTTAGGAATATGGAATCCAGGGTTCTGGCCTCAGCTCTGGCCGTAACTGCTGTCTATCGCTTGGAAAGTCACTGGGCATCTCTGGTCCCCACTCCACCTCCACTCCAAGAGGGGTAACAACAGCTACGATAGCTAGCTCCGAAGAGTGTTGGTGGATCAGCTAAGAAGGCTTCTGAGCATGTAAGCCTATGGCAGTGCAGGGTATGCGGGCAGATGTGGCCAGGAGGGGTCCTTGGAGGTGGACAGAGGGAACAGAGGCAAGCTCCAGGCAAGTGTGACCATCTAGAGTTTTTCTTTTTTTTTTTTTTTTTTCCTTGAGATGCAGTCTCAGTGTGTCACCCAGGCTGGTAAGTAGTGGCGTGATCTCGGCTTACTGCAACCTTCAACTCCTGGGTTCAAGTGATTCTCCTGCCTCAGCCTCCCGAGTAGCTGGGACTACAGGTGTGCACCACCACACCTGGCTACTTTTTGTATGTTTAGTAGAGATGGGGTTTCACCATGTTGACTGGGGTGGTCTCGATCTCCTGACCTCAAGTGATCTGCCTGCCTCGGTCTCCCAAAGTGATAGGATTACAGACATGAGCCACCACACCTGGCCAACTGTGACTATCTAAATGGGTGTTCTGAAGTTGCTGAAGGGAAGTGCCCTTGGGACACATGGGACCCGCTTGTTTATATCACTGGCTTGGCAGTTCTCTCTTGGTCTTAGAAAAATCCTAGTCAGTCAGTCAGTCTAGGCCATAGAGAATGCCAGAAACCAGGTAGAACGTGTATGTGGGTTTTCTGTGAGAGAGAAGCAGGGAACTTGGGTCTCACGTTCACATGGTCAGATTATGTGCTTACACTTGAGATGTAGGAATGGGGTAAATTATTGGAATCAATCAGGTAAATGTTCATAATAAATATGTACATTCTCTTAAACAAATCAAATACGTGAGATGATTTCTGAAAGATGACTTGCATCTGTGCTCTGCTCTGTGTGTGTGTCTGTGGGAGCAGCGTGTAGGTGTTGTAACCTACGTGACTCTAAGGAAGTCATGTAACTCTGAGCCTTCGAATGATTCTGTTTCACAGCTTAAAAAGCAAAGGGACAGAGAGGTAATTACCAGTAAAGTCATGAACATGCATTCTAAAAACTTCATCTAGTAAAAGAGTTATTTAAAAGCAGTCAAAGGATTTCTTCCTGCTACCTTCTCCTGATACGAGGCAACCTCAAACTTTATCAGTGTGGGTCCCGGAAACCACTTAAGCCAGTTACAGTCTGTGATGAGATAAGTAAGCAAAGTGCTACATGAGCCGCCTGAGTGTGTCTGTCCATTAGTGAGTCCTAAGAGATTGCACCAGCATCTTCCTCCTTTTTTTTGTGCCTTGGTCCTCCTGCTCACTATTAGGGAGACAAGAGCTGAGGGCCAAGCTAGGTTGTGAAAGCCAAAAGGAACAACTGCTATAGATCGCCAAACCTCACTGGTAACAGAGGGCTTTTCCTTTTTGCTTTGATAATTGTTCATCATTTTCTCACATGCAAGCTCGCAGACTTTAATCAAAGGCTTCCTTTGTCATAACTACTAATCATCGGAAGTAGGATTTTAAAAGGCTGGTACCAGTTCTCCAAGCCTTCCCAGCTCTGTTATATTCAAGACAGCAACCTAAAGTGGCAAACAACTCATCCTTTATGAGGATATGAGCAAAGAGACATCTCTGAACCCCGCTAAAGATTTCAGCAGCAGGGCTGCTTCTCCCCAAAAGCCCAGTTTCCAGCTTTCCCACGGTAGTTCACCAGGCTGCAATCTTTCATGTACTTTGATCCCGTTTCGCCAAGTTTTTCTTCCCACCTGCCTTTATCAGGAGGTCCCCCAGCCCGCCCTCAGCACCAGGACAAAGCAGCAGATCAGAAAAGACCAGACTCTTCTGTCCCGGGAGTGAATTCAAAGTCTTGGCGAGGCTGTTCAGTGTCTCCGTGGAGGGACCCACTGCTGGGAGGAGGCTGGGCCTCCCGCTTACCCTGGTGATCTGAATGTTGTTCAGCTGCTGCTGCCAGTGGAGAATCGTCTCCATCCGATACACCCACATGTTAATGTTCCCGACCAGCACGGACTTGCCGACTCTTTGGACCAGTGTACATAAGGACGTGTAGAGGGTCTGGAGTAGTTCCCTTATGAGTCTAATGTTTTGCTGGTCTTCAAGGACTTGAGTAGGGAAGAAAAAAATAATCAAAGTTATGATACTGGAACACCCTGTATTTTACACACGAGCTTTTCTCTGTCTCTATTCCAGTCATGTTACCCAGGCACTGCCTCTGGGGATATGGTTTTCTTCCTCACGGGTGTTTACCGTACGGTTGGCCAAGCTTCTGCACTTGAGATCAAAAGGTAGAGTTTCCATGATCTAGGTCCCTCTTTGTTCTCTTCCCTCTCATTTTCTATAAAGCCTCTTTCTCTTCATTGTTCTCCCAGCAGCCATGGCTCAGCTGATCGGAGAGCCACTCCTTTTGCCCAGAAGTGAACCCCCTTTAGGACAGTCAGTGGAAGGAGCATGGTTTCAGGGGTTTGGAGCCTGGGTTCTAATCCTGTCTGGCTGACTCTGTGTGATTATAGACAAATCACTTCTCCTCATGGGCCTCAGTTTCTCCACGTGTATAATGAGTCAGGTGAACCAGAGACCTAAGGTTCCTTCCAGCTCGAATAGTCTATGAATCTATTCTGACTTTGTATACGTGTCGATTTTCTAGGAATTTGGGACCCGGAGGCTCGGGAGCCAGTGTTGGGACCTGTGTCTACACTGAGAAGCCTACGAGGCTTTTAGTAGGGCAAGTACATGGTCCCAAAGAAAGGACAGGAGGGCAGGAGGGCGACGGTCTCACCCTTTGCCATGAGGATGCGCTGCACCCCCTTCTGAACTGGAATTTAGTGCCTCTGAAATGTAGCTGAAGTTGTTCATTTCATCCATTCACACATCTTTAAATCTAATGACATGTCCACTCTATTGGAAAATCCATCTGCCCACCTCCGTGCCTATTAAAAGGGGCGAGAGAGTGACAGAAGGCTCACCTTTCAGTACCACTTTTTCCAAAATATTCATGAAGTTCTTTTGGGCGATGCCACTCAGGGATGTGAGCTGTGACTTTGCTATCAGCTCCAACAGCTGAGGATAAAAATAGAAGTTGCCAGGCTTAGAATACAGAGATATTTTTCTCCTCTAATCTTCACTTTTGAGTCCCATGACACGTGGATACAGACTGACAGGGAGAGATAAATGGCAGGCAGGGCCACAATGCAATAAAAAGCAGATGCTCAGAGTGAAAGATAAATGGGGTAATTCAAAACCCAGGATTGGGCTGAGTATTTAATTGCTTTTCTTCTTTTAAATATAAAGAATTTTGGCTTCAGCCAGGGCTAATTCATTCTACTTGTCCTACTTCAGCAAGTGAAGCTGACGTATCCTGAAGGGAACAAAATCTCCCATGACCTGTGAATGGCTGAGTTCTGCAGAATCACCTCCCCAGGGGAATTCTTCTGCCCCCGCTTGAACTTCTTCCTTATTGGCACTGACTGCTCACAAGGCACCTAAAGCCCATGTTCAGCAGCCACATGCACTTTCCATGGAAGTGGAGAGTCTTATCCTGATACCTCCTGCTTCTGCAGTGTTCAATAAACATGTCTATTAATTAGACTCTTTCATCGCACTTAAATTTCTGTAGAAAGATGCCAATCACAGGAAGAGAGAGAAATGCAGGGATGTATTTTATATGATGTCACTGTGGCTAAAAACTTGGATCATTGTAGCTCTTGGCCTTAGAATCAAGTCTTGATTTGACCATGTATTAGCTCCGTGAGGATGGGCAAGTTACTATATTTCTTGGTGCCCCACCCAGTCTGTTCACCTATACTAGTAATACGTAGAGTCTTTAATACAAGGTTGAGTATTTAATACCTTTAATACAAGGTAGAGTCAATAATACAAGGTTGTTGTGAGTGATAATAGGAGAATGCACATAAAGCCCTCAGCAAGTGCCTGGCACTAATCTGGTGCTAAACAGAGCATTTCTTTTCTTTTTTTTTTTTTTTTTTTGAGATGGAGTCTTGCTTTGTTGCCCAGGCTGGAGTGAAATGGTGCAATCTCAGCTTACTGCAACCTCCACCTCCCGGGTTCAAGTGATTCTCTTGCCTCAGCCTCCGGAGTGGCTGGAATTACAGATGCCTGCCACCATGCCTAGCTAATTTTCTTTCTTTCTTTTTTTTTTGTAATTTTAGTGGAGACAGGGTTTTGCTGTGTTGGACAGGCTGCTCTCAAACTCCTGACCTCAGGTGATCCAACCGCCTTGGCCTCCCCAAATGCTGGGATTACAGGCATGAGCCACCAAGCCCAGCCAGTTTGTTTGTTGAAAAAGTATGTCCCATTCCTACCACCCCATGATCGCCAGACAAAAATAAATGAAGATAATAACTGAGGTTAGTGCATACTTTGTCCAATCATTTTTCCTTCTATAGCAAAATTCTTTACTGATGTGGCAAGATTAAAAAACAAATACAGACAGGGTGCAGTGGCTCATGCCTGTAATCCCAGCACTTTGGGAGGCTAAAGTAGGTGAATCACTTGAGGTCAGGAGTTCAGGACCAGCCTGGCTAACATGGTGAAACCCCGTCTCTACTAAAAATACAAAAAATTAGCTGGGCATGCTGGCACATGCCTGTACTCCTAGCTACTCAGGGGGCTGAGGCAGGAGAATTGCTTGAAGCCAGGAGGCAGAGGTTGCAGTGAGCCGAGATTGTGCCATTGCACTCCCACCTGGGCAACAGAGCAAGCAAGGCTCCATCTTAAAAAATAAAAAAATAAAAAAATAAAAAACAAAGATCCTATTGTTGAAAAATGAAACTTTAGACCGGAAGGAATTTTAAGAGACCATCTAGTTCAATCCACTTAACAGATGAGCAAAGGGAGGCCCAAGAGACCCACCTTATGAGCCACTCCACAACCAGTGAGGACTCAGCAGAGTCCTTCTCAACACAGGAAAATAAAAGAACACACTTCATGCATTCAAAGGGTTAACAAACAAAAGAGGTTGATATAAAGTGAAAGTAATTAACTTCATGAGACCCCACCAGGCCCCCAGAGAAAACTATTAGGCTGGTGCAAAAGTAATTGGGGTAATAAGTAGCCTGAGACTCAGTAGACTAGACGTAGAGAACCGAGACCCCTCCTTTACATTGAAGCTAGAATCTTCGCTGTTAGGAAACTCTCGAAGAGAATTTCATCTCCTGGCTAGGTTTCAGCCCGACTTCATTTCAGGTCAATAAACACTGAGTATGACACTGTGGTGGGCACTGGAATCAAGGCCAAGGGAAGAAGCAAGATGAAATTTGAAAGACTGGGTTGCAGAGGAGAATGGAAACTTTTGGATCAACAGCCTAGGCAATTCAGAGCACCTCTGCTTCCACGGCATTTGTGTAAAAGTTTTGTCCCTCTGGAGTCCTTTAGGAGCCTGTTAAACCATACACAGACTTTTAATTTCCTGAATGTAATTTTACTTTACATATAAAAAAACCCACCCCAGTCCAAACTCCTTTTTCTCCCTGCTTCTGTATCTTTTCCACATGCAGGGAGAGAAGAGGCCAGCTGACTGGAGGAGGAGGTAGTTTGTTACAATCAGTACTGGTGATCTAGTCTGAAGTCAGGAGCTCACCGAGTGTCTGCTAAAAGAGGCAGGACATCAAAACACCAGTAGAGACCATGGCCATGGGCGGTGACCACACTGAATTCTGTGGTTTAGCTTTGCCACCAACCAGCATGTGACAGTCAAGAGAGGAGTGAAAATGGCACAAACGGACTGACTAAACCTTTCATGTATCTCCCTGACCAACAGCAAGATTTAGAAGCCCAAGATGATGGTCTAATAATACCCTGATCCTCACATGACCAGCATGAAGCAGATGAAAGAAAACAAAAGCCTTGGGTCAGCTCTTGAAGGGCAATCGCCTGTGCACTGTGACTCATCACCGGGTAGGAGGTGGGGCAAGGGGTTGGGAGGAAGGCAGCCAGAGCACTGCCTGAAATCCATCCAAAACCCAGATTCCATGTGACTACCATCTCATGAGGGTGTCAGTTTTAATCTTGTCAAAATATGCACGAATCACAAGGACAAGTAAACTCTCAACACCATGACTGTGCATTGGAGGAGAAACGAACTGCCTTTTGGTCTGATTATCTTCTCTGACTAAGGAGAAGGAGGAATATAGTAGCAAAAACTTGTCAACTGACAGCATAATGACATGTTAACCATTCTGGGCTTCATCCTATCTCAAGGGAAAGTCCCTCCCGACCTTTTTTTTAACTGTCAGAAAGTTGTGGAGTCAGGAGAAAGAACCCTGGAATAGGAGAAGACCTGGATTCTCTAGCTGGGTGACCTTTGTAACTGTCATTCATTTAGCAAGTATTTTCTGAGTGTCCACCCTGTGCTAGCATCGTGGTAGGTGACAGGGACATGACGATGAAGACACATGATCCCTAGACTCATGGAGTTTGCTCTCCAGCCTACAGTGTAAGTCATTTAATCCCTCTGAACTCCTGATTCTTCATTTCTAAAATGGAAATAAAAAGACTACTTACTTCACAGGATTGCTATGAGAATTAAGTGAGATAAATATGTACAAATCCATAGTAAATACCAAACCTAAGGCATTTTTATTATAAGGTATTCTTTCTTTCCTTTTTAAACTCCAGTCTTTTTGTGAAGTTTAAAGTTGACATCAGGGGTTGGCAAACTTTTTCCGTAAAGTGCTAAACACTAGGTGTTTTAAGGTTTGTGGGCCACGTGGTCTCCGGAGCAACTACTCCACCCTGAAGCTATAGCACAGAAATGGCTATAGACAATGTGTCAATGAGTGGGCATGGGTGTGTTCCAATAAAGCTTTATTTACAAATCAGGTGGAGGGCCAGATTTGGCACCTGGGCTGTATCATAGAGTTTCTGGTATATATCATAGAGTTTAAGAGTGAGGGCTCCAGAGGCAAACTGTCTGCCTCAGTTTTCCCACCTGCAAAATATGCACAGTAATAGCACCTACTTCAAAGTTGCAGTGAAGATTTAATGTGTTCACATAGCATTCATAACTGTGCTTGGTACAAAGAATATACTCGATAAATTATTATCATTAGCTTTTACCATAATACAGAGCATTACCAAGTAAAATTATTGCCAGTCAGGAAATACTGAGTTAACAGGGCAAATACAACCCATTTAAAGACCTTCGGAATTGGCTTCAATTGTACCTCTTGTCAAACAAATGCATATTTGTATTTCAGTTGTACCTGTTGTCAAACAAATGCATATTTGTATTTCAATTGTACCTGTTGTCAAACAAATGCATAAATGCTTTCACACTGTAATATTCCTTTCTATCATTTTACTATGTTGGTGATACATTTAATAGCACCCTATCTGTTGATAAAAGTTAATGCTGATACATTTTGTGACTTGCATGGTTTTTCTACCATGGAGTCTTATTTTGCTAACAATAACAATAACAATGGGGTGCTTACTATGTGTCAGCAACTGTGCTAAGCACTACACATGTGTAATCTTGTTTATCTTTAACAACAACCCAATGAGGTAGGTTCTCCATTTAACCAATGAGGATATTGAGGCTCAGAGAAGCACTGACCTAAAGCCATACTAGCAGTAGCAAATGGTGGAGCCAGGACTTGAGCCCAGATATGTCTAACAGAGAACACATTTTCTTTTTTTTTTATTGAGACAGCCTCACTCTGTCACCTAGGCTGGAGTGCAGTGGCACAGTCATGGCTCACTGCAGCCTTGACCTCTGAGGCTCAAGTTATCTTCCCACCTCAGCCTCCCAAGTAGCTGGGACCACAGGGGCACACCACTATGCCTAGCTAAGTTTTTTATTTCTATTTGTAGAGACAGGGTCTTCCTATGTTACCCAGGCTGGCCTTGAACTTGTGGGATCAAGTGATCCTCCTGTTTCAGCCTCGCAAAGTGCTGGGATTGCAGGCATGAGCCACTGTGCCTGGCAGAACACATATTCTGACAGTTTTAGGACTTCAGTTTGTCAAGGCCAATCAATTTGCATGGAGGGCCAAATTTTACTTCAAAAATGGGAGCAATACCATTTATTGTTGTGTTCTGGGGAAACAGAGTCTAGAAATTTTATATAATATTATGCTGTGACTGGTAATCAACTTTTAATATTAAGGGCGCTATAATGCCCAGAAAGTGCTAACAGCACATTTAGGATGAGGCAACTGCTTTAGGTAAACCACAGGGTCTGCTTTCCGCATCAGCATCACTCTATAGGCCCAGAGCTACTAGGTAGTGATGTATGGAACTAGTAGTGAAGAGAGCAGAATTTACCGACTTTTAAATTATTTTTTTATTTTTGAGACAGAGTCTCGCTCTGTTGCCCAGGCTGGAGTGTAATGGTGCGATCTCAGCCCACTGCAACCTCCACCTCCCGGGTTCAAATGATTCTCCTGCCTCAGCCTTCTGAGTAGCTGGGATTACAGGTGCTCGCCACCACACCTGGATACTTTTTATATTTTTAGTAGAGATTGAGTTTCGCCATGTTGGCCAGGCTGGTCCTGAACTCCTGACCTCAGGTGATCCACCTACCTTGGCCTCGCACAGTGTTGGGACTACATGCGTGAGCCATTGCGCACAGCCCAAATTTATCGATTTTATTTGTGTTAAGAGAGCTGTGTGCCTAGGAAAGTAGGTTTGTATCTAGCAATCTGTGTACCAAGATGACTTAGCCAATTGGATTCTTTGCCCCTAGCCACAAGAGAAAAAGAGAACAGAGGAAAATGTCTTGTTTGGAAGTGGCTGCTTGTTTTTGACTGGGCAAATTTTAGCCCAGGTGCCAGTAATTTGTGGCTATGTTTAAAAAGAGGCAGGGGGAGGGAAGGGGAAGGAGGAGGAGGCTTCTCGGCTCCTCTGGAATTCCATGGTGTCATTATCGTGTGGGCACTCTGAGCATCCGGCATGATCTGCAGTGACGAGCTGTGCAGTACCAGGAATGGCTCTGAGCTACTGGAGGGAGGGATGGTGGTCACCGCATGCTGAAACCACATCCTGCCCTTCAGCTTTGGCTCATGCTAGTTCTGGAGGCAACGAACAGGAGACAAATCTAGTTGCAAGCAATATCGTCTAGCAAATCTCAGAGCGGATATGAACCAGAGTTTGAAGTGGTGTGTGCAAGATGAATGGGCAGAAGAGAGATTTCCCTCTTATCTCACTACACTCGTGTCAAGAGCAGGCTTCTTACGTCTTCTTCCCTACGGTTTATTTTAGCATAGCATTCATAGTTTTAAAAATCCATCAGTTCACATTACTTCTTTGCTTAAAATCCTCAAATGGCTTCTCCTCGCACTTAGGAAAAAACTCAAGCTCCTTACCATGACTGGCAAGGTTCTCCCTGATCTGGTTTCTACTCCTTTTCCAGCCTAGTTTTGCACAATTTCATTCTGCTCCGGCTACACAGGTTATTTGTCTCTTGAATAGGTCAAGCTTATTCTCACCTCTGGGCCTTTGCCTCTGCCACATCTTTACATGCTCGGCTCCATCCCATCCCTCAGGTCTCAGTTCAAATGTGGCCTGCCCCGGGCTCAGAGGACCCCTTCCTGGCCATCTTACGTGAAAGCCTCCCTGTTGCCATCTTCACCTTACTATGGTTTCATTGTTCTTCATTGTTCCATTTATGCACATCTGAACTGGTCTTGCTCACTTACTTGCTGATGGGCTAATTAGGATGGAACCCTCAAGACAGCAAGTGTTGTCCCGTTTCCCACTCTACCCCCAGCCTGGTACATGGTAAGCACTCAACAAATAGTGTTTTTTTTAAACATACATTTGTCTTTTTGAATCAAAGAGTGTTGTAGCTGGAAGGGACCCAGGAAACAGTTTACCCAAATTTCCTCATGCTACAGGTGAGGCGGCTCATGATGGCCAAATGACGTATCAAGGTCAATGGCGGATCATCTGGCTGGTCAGGCTGATATTTGTATGGGGACTGGTTCAGACTGATGCTCCAGGAGTGGCATGGGCCTAGGAGTAAATTACTTATAATGCAAACGTATCTCAAAAGCTTTCCAGAAGGGCAAGCAGCCTGAGATCTGGAGGGACAGTAAACACTTGGGCTTTCAGAAGCATCAACAAAAATAGCAGCTTCTTCTACCTGTTAGTTTAAAAGGACAAAACCACAAGGCTCTTGCCTAAGTATACTCTATCATTCTTTTTTTTTTTTTTTTTTTGAGACGGAGTCTCGTTCTGTCGCCCAGGCTGGAGTGCAGTGGCCGGATCTCAGCTCACTGCAAGCTCGGCCTCCCGGGTTCACGCCATTCTCCTGCCTCAGCCTCCGGAGTAGCTGGGACTACAGGCGCCTGCCACCTCGCCCGGCTAGTTTTTTGTATTTGTTTTTTAAGTAGAGACGGGGTTTCACTGTGTTAGCCAGGATGGTTTCGATCTCCTGACCTCATGATCCGCCCGTCGCGGCCTCCCAAAGTGCTGGTATTACAGGCTTCAGCCACCGCGCCCGGCCTACTCTATCATTCTCATACAGAATTGTTAAGAATAAGAACACAATTTATCCCCAAATTCCTTATCTTGTATACAAGTGGGGTGCTATAGTATGAAGTATATGTCTGATTGGAAAATCTGCCAGAGTTATCAAAGGCAGAAACGAGGCCCAGCCTCAAGCAGCCTTGCCATGCCTCACATGCTCAATACGCAAGTTGGGTGCCCATCTATAGGAAGGTGGCGTCTTCTATAATAAACTTTCAGTTAGACTAGGCAGTGCCTCTCCCTGGTCTGAGTGCTGGGTACTTCCAAGACCCTTATTTACTCAGTGAATAACACAGATAAAAAACCTGGAAAGTTTTGTTCTGACTTTGAGCTTGAACACTGACAGGTTGAAAGAGAAAAAAATTTCAGCGACATTAATAATCTGCAGGCATGTCAAGATTGGATAAATATTATTTGCAAGTGAAACAGGTCTCTTTTAACAGAGGGAGTTAAAATAATAAGGAGAGCCAAGTTTACATGCATTAATTGTATTCTCAGCAGAGAGAGACTTGCCTCTTCATCTTTCACCCATCCCGGTTACTTTTCTTTCTTTCTTTTTTTTTTTGAGACGGAGTCTCACTCTGCTGCCCAGGCTGGAGTGCAGTGGTGTGAACTGGCTCACTGCAACCTCCCCCTTTCAGGTTCAAATAATTCTCCTGCCTCAGCCTTCTGAGTAGCTGGGACTACAGGTACCTGCCACCATGTCCGGCTGATATTTGTATTTTTAATAGAGATGGCGTTTCACCATGTTGGCTAGGCTAGTCTCAAACTCCTCACCTCAAGTGATCCACCCGCCTCAGTCTCCCAAAGTGTCGGGATTACAGGTGTGAGCCACCACACCTGGCCCTGGTTACTTTTGATTTGACAATGGCAGTTGATTCCCCATTGCATCCATCTGAACAGTGACATTTGGCTTGGCAATCTTCCTTAAACTGAGCTCCCATGTATTCCAGCAACCCTCACCTCTGCCCTACAGTTCTATAGCCTGAATGTCACATTGCTATTGGCCTCGACCCAAAATCATTCCCCTTCACGTTTGTTCCTTCCCATTTCTAGGTTCTGCTTACATCGCTTGTCTCTGCAAAGCCTTCCACTTGCCTTTCCATCTGGCCAAATCCTGGCCATCCCTCAAGGAAGGAGAATTTCAGGTTCTACCTCTTTCAAGAAGCCATCTCCAAGGCTCCCAGACTGTGCTAATTCAATCTGCCATTTGAATAGTTTTACTTTGTCCCCCCCAGAGTAGCCCAGAAGCACCTGCCAAGCAGGGGCCAGGTCTGACATGATTCTCAAGTGGCTATGGCAACACTAGGTGTTTGGGCCCAATGTAGAAATACTTGTTCAGGGATTCAAAAGCATTCATTTGAAGCAATTTGCTGCATATGGAGACCTAGCAGGAGGATGCTGTCAATTCCCACTTCTTGCCATCGGAGACCTCTTCCTTTACTGCACTCATGAGGCCTTCAGATTCTGGGTCCCAGATACTTAGAGCACAGTGTAAATGCTCTCAGGAGCATCCCTCCTTGGATGAGAAAAGGTCTGTGGGACTGGCACTGAAAACCCAGCTCACCTGCACAATTTGGCACATCCCAAGGTATGATAAGCCCCCGACAGGGCCGAGATGCTTAGGTAGAATTTTAATAGAAAACATTGGCCGGGTACGGTGGCTCACGCCTGTAATCCCAGCACTTTTGGAGGCTGAGACAGGTGGATCGCAAGGTCAAGAGATAGAAACCATCCTGGCCAACATGGTGAAACCCTGTCTCTACTAAAAATACAAAAATTAGCCCGGTGTGGTGGCAGGCATCTGTAATCCCAGCTACTCAGGAGGCTGAGGTGTGAGAATCGCTTGAACCCGGGAGGCAGAGGTGGCAGTGAGCCGAGATCGCGCCACTGCACTCCAGCCTGGTGAGAGAGCGAGACTCTGTCTCAAAACAAAACAAGACAAAAACAAAGAGAAAACAAACAAACAAAAAAACAAACAAAAAAAAAAAAAGAAAAAGAAAACACTGCCGGGATGCTAGTGCTATAGGTTTAGATCCTGAGTCATCAAGAAAAAAAAAATTATACAAAATGGGCACACTTTTGATCCAGCAGTCTCTGAAGTAGTACTGGAAAGAAAATCAGGTAGGAAACTAATAAAACAGAAATCTCAGTGTTTTATATGATCTTTAATCTCTGATTTTGTGTATTTTCTAATGCCCACAATAAGGTCCCTAAAGTTGATGATGACAGTAACAGCAACAACTACGACACTCCCTGAATGTTACCACATCCCAGGCGTGGTTCTACAGCATTTACCAGGTTGAAATTCAATTTCATTCTCACAGCAACACTGCAGGGTAGACATCATTACTGGCATCTTTTAGAGGTATATGAGTTCTAAGTGAATTTATGAATATGCATAAATTGAGAGTGCATGCTTAAATTATTTTATACTATTAGGAGTCTATGCTCTAGTCTCTTAATCTTCCCCCATTTCCACGGGAGCCCTAATTTCTGTGGGTACCCTCCAACTTCTGCAAATACCCTACTACACCTAGGGTGGTGTGGGCATCTCCCACCTCTTCAGGTGGCCTCCTTTTTCTGCACAGCCCCCTCTAATGCTGTGGCCATGTCCCCGTGTCTGTGAGCCTTCTCCACTTCCGTGGGCACCTAGACACCACAGGATCTGCCTGCCTGAATGCTAATAAAAATGACTAACAAGGCCAGAAATTCCAGGAGATACAGATTTCCTCCCGTGAAATCACTAGCAGTTTAACCAGCAGTCACTGAAGGGCCCACCCTGTACCCTCAACCTCCGCCTTTCGGGTTCAAATGATTCTCCTGCCTCAGCCTTCTGAGTAGCTGGGACTAAGTGAACGCCCCCAGTACCAAGATGTGGTAGAGGCAGATAGGCTTGGAAGTTTCAGAAGGGTGGGATCACAATCATTTCTGTGCATCATTTCTTTTCTTTTTTCTTGTTTTGAGACAGAGTCTCCCTCTGTTACCCAGGCTGGAGTGTGGTGGCAAGATCTTGGCTCCCAGGTTCAAGTAATTCTCATGCCTCAGCCTTCAGAGTAGCTGGGATTACAGCAGTGTGCCATCAGCCCAGCTGATTTTTGTATTTTTAGTAGAGATGGAGTTTCACCATGTTGGCCAGGCTGGTCTCGAACTCCTGACCTCAGGTGATCTGCCTGCCATGGCCTCCCAGAGTGCTGGGATTACAGGTGTGAGCCACCACGCCCGGCTCTGTGCATCATTTTCAAACGGGCCCGTGATTCTGCTCTTTTGCCTTTATTGCTGCTGCAGTTGTTGGCCTTTCCTTGATCCCAGATAGCACCAGTTTAAAGCCCAGGTGGCCGAGGCCACCCTCCATCAGAGGAAGGCCTCTGCATGTACAGCCTCAAGTGAATCCAAGGTCACTGTGGCAGAGGAACCTGTGTGAAGGGGCCAGGATGCTGATGCACATCAAGGCCCACCAGGGTCTTGGCAACAGCATGCCCTTAATTGAAGGCATTGGGTTTAAATTTGAGTCATTGTGCCATATTCCAGCCTTTTGTTTGCCAAACCACCAGTCAACTTAAACTAAAACATGTTTTTGGAAAATGCTTTCGGGGTGGTAGGAATGCAGTAACTTGCTGGAAACATTCAACTGCACTTAGGGTGGTAACGCAGAAAAAATAGGAATGTGCATCGGTTTAGGTTGTGATGCTCTGCTGCAGAGGGACAAAGAAACTGGGGTTGCAAGCTTTTATTTGTCCTTCTTGATCCACTAGCATGTATGGGTCAGTTTACTCCAGTGAGAAAATTGGTACTCAAGTTCTCCCTGACCTTCCTGGGCTGTTAATGGCAGCTACAGTTACTGTAGAGTTGGGCTCATTCTCATCCCATAGAGAGAGCTAGGAGTAATCAGATCAAAGGTCATTCTGGCATTAAGACCCTCTCCTGTGATAGCGTGTGTGCATGTGTGCAAATATTTTACTGGTGATAAAAGGCAGGCTCCATTTTGCATTTTGCCTTCTAAGCAATGCGGTTGAAAGGAGAGAGCACTGGAGCAGGAGTTGGAGAACCAGGCTTAGGTCCTGCCTCTATTCCACGTCCCTTCCTGGGCAGGCAACCTTGTGCAAATCACCCAGTGCCCTGGCCTCTGCTTCCTCACCTCTAAAATGGGTTAACAACATCTGCCTACTGTACAGCCTGACTGTGCTTATCAAAGACATAGATATACAAAGATGGAATTCGTAAACCACAAAGTAACAGATTTATAATTTGCTGGTTGATGGCATCTGGGGATGCCAGAGCCTGTTAGAAGTCATGATCTTCTGAAACACTGCTTGGCCAAGGTGCTGTTTCTTGTTTTTTTCCAGTGGCTTCCTCCTGTGTACTAGATAATGTAGCCTCACACTCGAAGCCTCTTCTCAAGTCTGTCCAATCTCGTTTTCTAGCCATATTTAAATGAACAATCATCACTAGTGTTTATGAACTTCTTACTATACATGACTAACACTCATAAACTGCTTATCTCATTTAGTCCTCATCATATCTAGAAGCAGGGTGCTACTGTCATCATTTCCATCTTACAGATGGGCAACAAAGGCCTGCCCAAGATCATAATAACCAGCTCGTGGCAACACCCTTCGACGATCTTATATTCTTTTTTTTTTTTGAGACAGAGTTTCTAAAACAACAGCCTCTGTCACCCAGGCTAGAGTGCAGTGGCGTGATCTTGGCTCACTGTAACCTCTGCCTCCCGGGTTCAAGTGATCCTCCTGCCTCAGCCTCCCGAGTAGCTGGGATTAACAGGTGTGCGCCACCACACCTGGCTAATTTTTGTATTTTTAGTAGAGACAGGGTTTCACCATGTTCGCCAGGCTGGTCTTGAACTCCTGACCTCAAGTGATCCTCCTGCCTCAGCCTCCCAAAGTGCTGGGATTACAGGCATGAGCCACTGCACCCAGCCCATGATCCTATATTCTAAAGCACACTGTGCTACTTCTGTCCATACTTGATTGTTCTGCTCACTGATCTCTCAATAGACCTTATACCTGCCTGCCTGCCTCAAACCAGTTCCCCTGAGTTCTACCCTTACTCAAGACCAGTTTAAATCCCACTTTCTCCTTGAAGTCTTTCTTGAATATCCTGCCCACAGTGATGCTACCCTTCTGAAACTTCATAGCCTATCTGCCTCTACCACATCTTGGTTCTTTTCAGATTCATTCTCATGGTGTCAGGGTAGGTAACTTCTTCTAATGCGCACTTCTCAGGCTATCAGTTACACTGTATGGCAGCGGGCAATAATTTTTTTTTCTTTCTGTAGAAATCCAGATAGTAAATATTTTAGGCTTGCAGGCTATAAGCTCTCTGTTGCTCAACTCTGAACCCAACTCTGCCATTTTGCACAAAAACAGCCACAGACAATATCTAATGAATGAGCAAAGCTGTTCCAATAAAACTTTATTTATGGATACTGAAATTTGAGCTGCATGTAATTTCCATGTGTTACGAAATATTATACTTTTAATTTTTTAAAACATTGAAAAAATTACAAAATCATTCTTAGCTCATGGGCCATATAAAAATAGGCGGTAGGCTATTGACCTGAGGGCTAGAAGTTTGCTGACCCCTGCTGCAGACCTTCAAGGTAGAGTCAGATCTATTTCATCTATTTCCCTCACTGGCTAGTGGCAGGGCCTGGAGAAAATAATATAGGTTTTAGAGGAGTATAAGTTTGAATTCAAGTTTAAGCTCTATATTACATTGTACTTAGCAATAACAGACACCAAATAACAGTTGCTTTCATGCCCTTTTAAAGTCATATTTTTTATTGGTACTGCTCAGGTTTTGTCTTAATTCCATCTTATCCCAATAATGCAGTTTCTCAAGGGACTCACTAGGGACCAATGGAACAGGGGCAGTTGTTTGGATAAATGTTGGTGTTTTCTGTCATTGAGCCTCACTGGGGAGAATATAAAGATTTTAAAAATGTACAGCCATTCTAAGGACCTCAGAAGTCCCACTGCAAATAGGCAAATCTCTGTCCCCAACTGTATCTGGCCTATGAATTGAGTCTTCAGGTTTAATCACCCTGGAAAGATGGTTGCATATGCTAAAATCCTACTTAACTTTCTGAAAAGGAAGTTACATTGCATTTTGAAATTTACATAACACTTTCACACCCATTGCCTTTATTTTTACATTTTATTTTTTCATGCTCATAAAAATGCTTCAATCTAGTTATGGTTATCCCAGTTTTATAGTTCAGAGAAGTAAAGTGATTGATGTGCAGAAGGTACCACAAAAAAAGAAGCTTCGAACTTTGAGCTGGAATATAGGAGGGGCTGTCCTCTTTCCAACACTAAATTCCTGAAGGACCAGAGTACACGCCCCAGAAGTCATATCTAGAGTTTAATGTCTCCATGCACTTTGTTTAAAAATTCTCATTAATATGCAAAATATAATATCTGGGCTCCAAAGTAGTTTCTGAGCTGGTCTGTAAACTTGAAAACTCATTGGGATCACTAGGCAGATGTTTTAAAAGTAGCAATGCCTGGGTACCACCTTCAACTAATTAAATTGGAAGCTCCAGAGGTGGGCTTCTGTAGTCTAACAAGCTTCGAAGGTGACTGAAATGTGCAGCCAGGGCTAAGAACCACTGGGATCACAGCAGGCTCACTGCAGAACCATTACGTGGGTGATGGTCTCTGAAACCTTCTCCTGGTTGACTTGATGCTCAAGACTCACTCAATCCTCTGACCTCTCTGTGACCTGGTTAGTCAGCACTCACCTACTCATGTTTACAAACTTCTAGTCTGACTGGCTCAGCCTCTGGAATCCTCTCCAGCCCCCCAAGAGAATTTCCAAAATGTGTTGGTCTTGAGGTATAGGGTAAACTATGTTTTAAATGTCCTTCCACGAGTAGGTAAGCTGCTGCTTCTAGAGATGTGAAATCTTTAAAACACATAGCTAGAACTGTCTTTATGTCATTGGGGCTGTGTAGGGGAGGGAGCAGGGCCCATGCATGTAGCTTGTAGCCAGTGAAATTGATGTAGAAATGTTATATAAACATCTTTCTAAGTTACAGTAAAAAATTTTCCAACTCTAAACATTCCATGAAATTTTCATGCTGAGTGATAACATTTTGAGATAGCAGCGTTAGCCGTCTCTTTTATTACCTCTGCATGGCTCTTTTTTGGAAGATGACAACCGGCATGAACATAACAGATTTTCAGAAAATGTATTTGGCTCTCAAGGCTTTGAACCTTTTTTTTTCCCAAATGGCCCTTAAAATCAGTTTAGCTCCTTAGCGAAACCAGTAATCATTGTAGCATTTAAACACCATTAGGTCAAAATAGTATGATGGGGATAACATACTGGCAAGCTACCTTGCAGAGTTGGTTTAAGGATAAGAATGTATGAGAAGTATACTGAGTTCCTAAGAAGGAAAACCTCAAAACACGGTGGCTATCATTAAAAAGTTTTAAGTTCTTTATAAAAATAACATATTATTCCTCAAATTACAGAGGCCTCTAATAGTGATGGGGAAAAATTGTTCTTTGCAAAACAGACATATTTTTCCACTATTTCTGAGCCTAACAACTTTGAAAGCATTCAGCAGTTTCTCTAAGATTGTTTAAAGCAAAATGCTTATGATGTATTTTACAATTAGATACTCTTGGATACGTGTTCTCTGTGCTGCGTCTTACGCAAGTGCCAGATTCACCAATTATTTTTTTAAAAGTAGAAAACATTTTAATCAACTCAACTGAAAAGGCATTTTCAGGGGAAATCAATAATTTTGGTAAGTGGGTAATAGTAAACATTAGCGGCTGACTTTGCACAGTAGATAGATTCTACTGTACAAAGTGCTTCTGTTTATATCACTAAGTTTCCCCAGTTACCTTGGAAAGTTGAGGTAAGTCATTGTTACAGAGGAGGAAACCATGTCTTAGGGAGGCTGAGACAGTTTGAAATCAGTGGAGCTGGGACCTGCCCTCAGGCTATTTTACTTCGGATCCGCTGCTCACAGAGAACTCATGGTACCAGTTAAAAGTGTAGACTCTAAGACTGCCCAGATTTCAGATCTTGATTTCATCCCTTTGTGATCGTGGACAAGTCATTTTATCTTACTGTACTAGCATTTGTTTAAAGAGAGATAATCAAAGCACCCATATTTTATAGGGTTACTGAAAAGATAAAAGGTAAAAATGAACATATTGGATGAAATAGATTTTCACTATCATGATGCTTGTTCCTTTGCTTTATTTCTTGTAAAAGGAAAAGCAGGTAGAAAGGAAGGCCATCTAAAAACTGACCATTTTGAAGATCAGTTTGTAATAAGACATCAGATCTAAGTGTCTTCCTCTAATACCCAGAAGATGGAAACTATTCGTATTCTTAGCAGTGGAAGCTTCCAGATCATCCTGGGCCCATTTCCAACCAGCCTAGACTAGTCTGTGGGACCTAGGAGGACTAGGTGACCTCTGTGAACTTGCAGAGTCACACTGAATGGCATGAACATTTCACCCAAGAAGGTCTCTTATTTTTATCCCATTTGGATTGGAAGAAGAGCTTAGCTGAAGAGCGAATATATCTGCTCATGTGGTCACAGGCTCAGCTCACAGCTCCTAACCTGCTTCTTGCAGGCCTGGGTTTTTATCAGGTCACTTTGGACAGCCAACCCTGCATCTGCCCAGATGACAGGTGAAGGATCCAGGTCTCAAGGGGCCTTGAATGTCATCACGCTGGCTGAGCCTCTGCAATCATCTGACTCAGTGGCACAGCACCGAGCAGCACAACCCAGGAAAAAGCAAATAAAACCAAACCAACCACACCCACGGGAGAAAATTCCCTCCTACTTCTGAGCCTAAAACCCAAACAGCTGCTACCTCCCAGGTTGACTGCTGACAAAATACACAAGGGAGCTTTGGAGGGTGGGCAGAGATAACAAAATAATAATAAACCAAAGAAAAATAATAACATGACAGTCATGGTTAAGCTGATCTGCTTTACCATATTCATCATTAATATTTTGCTCATTAACTTTTTCTTTTTTGAGATGGAGTCTTGCACTGTCACCCAGGATGGAGTGCAATGGTGCCATCTCAGCTCACTGCAACCTCTGTCTCCCAGGTTCAAGTGATTCTCCAGCCTCAGCCTCCTGAGTAGCTGGGATTACAGGCACCTGCCACCACACCCAGATAATTTTTTTTTGTATTTTTAGTAGAGACAGGGTTTCACTATGTTGGCCAGGCTGGTCTCGAACTCCTGACCTCGTGATTCAACCACCTCAGCCTCTCAAAGTGCTGGGATTACAGGTATGAGTCACTGCGCTTGGCCAAAACAGGCAGTTTTAAGCTTTCGGTGGACATGGGATTGAATACTGTTATCACACCGGGGTGGAAGGGAAACACAGGCACAAAACACGGAGGTGCTTTAACTCATCCAGTTTTGTGGCCTCATCTGAGAATGCCTTGGGGTCCCCCAGAATCAGCTGAAGTAGGACAAGTGGGAGACAGTGAGAACAGTCAGAGGTGCAGGGTTTTGAAATAGGCCAAAGCGCTCTAGGGTTTGCTTCCTGCTGAATTCTCTCTTGCTAAGGCTGTTGCCAGGGCTGGTGCTGCCTGTGACATGTTCCCATGTATCCACAGGGTGGGCTTGGAAGGGGCTTGGCCTGGCGTGAAATTTCACTTGAAGAGGCTGGCTCTTTAACCCACTCACTGGGGTAATATGGCGGCCCCTGCCCATCCTGGCCAATCTCAGGGACATCCTAGTGCGACCCACTTAAGAACCTGAAGTATGTTGGGGAAGAAGGAGATTGAGGGGTCTGTTTTCTGCTTGCCTCAAAATTCTTAAGGTCCTAAAAAGTTATTTTTTGGGGAAACCACTTCAAGACAACCCAAAGAGATGATTCAACTTGGGAAAGGGCCTGGATGAGTCTTTAGGCATTTGAGACTCACCCGGACCACGTAGTTAAATCTTCTGGAATCCAAAATGGCAGTTGAGAAGTCCAGTCTGTTGAAAGCTTCCCCCAGAGTGCAATATCCATGGCGCTGAACGTGAAAACAAAGGCACAGAAGTTACTCCTGCCATGCAGAGGTCGTCCACGTCAGACTGAGCCAGTTACAACAACCCAACTGGATTTTGCCCATTGAGCTTGATGCCTGTCTTAGGTGACCTGGGGCACTGGCTTCTTTCCTGTACCCACAAGCCCTTGAGAGACACCAAGGTGGGTAACACAGCCAGCAGCTGCCTCAGTCAGCTCCTCACATGTTAAACACGCCCTTTTCTTGACTTGTACCATTTGGGACCTTGCTTATGATTTTTCCACATATTAGTCTAGAAAAATCATAAGTAATTGCGTATTAAGGGAAGACTGGGAGCAGGGTATGGGATATGGGAGGTCATGATGGTTGGTGACTGTAACGCACTCCTAGGAGGAGAATTAGACCTACCTGCGCCAACTGTGTCACCAGCTTGCCTTATACCAACAGTGCTTTTCTCACTGTGATCATCAAAAGTGTTTTTAAGGTTTTGCGAGAAAGCAAAAGAAGTTTTGCTCTTTTAACCTATGAACACAGAGGGAATTGGGAGTATAAAGTCCTGGCTCATAGTCCCGGTATCTGGGTATCTGGGTGGTCTTGGGACTATCAGTGACCCCCTCTGGACCTCAAATCACGGAGGGAACTAGATGTTCACTGAGGTCCCTGACAGTCAGAGAAATTCTTTCATATGTTTGTATCCTAGTTATTTTAGCAAATGTCTGTGCAGAGAGAAAATATACATAAAAGGGCTTTATAAAGTGCCATACAAATGTAGTTATTATAATGTATTGTCCCCTCCCACATCACACTGAGCAGGCACTGAAAACTTCTACTATATTTAGTGATTATTCCTTCCAGGACTGAAATTTAACTGAGTTGAAGTCCAAAGAGATCTTAGAACAAAAGGGAGACATTGCCTTTTGTCTCCCTTTTGTTCTAAGATGGGCATGTCAGTCTTTCTAAAGCACTTTTACATACATAATTTCATTGAACGACTAGAGGGTCCACCTAGTGACTTTTGCTTCTCTCTCTCTCTGTTGTTCCAAACTCTGATGGTTGGCTAGATAATAGACTAATAGCTGCCGTCTCCCACATCCAAGAAGACACTCATGATTTGAAGGAGTTTCCCTCCCTACCATATCCCTCCCTACGATATCAGGAAGGGATAAGGTTTAGCATAACTTAGTAAATGAATGGATGCTCACCTCTTTAGTACTTCCTTTGTGAACATAGATCCATTTTTCTTGGTGGAAATCTATAGAGACAAAAAGAATACACAGCTTTAACATCTGCAACATGCTCAAGATTTAAAACATTTCATTTCATGTATTCCAAAGTTTTAAAAGTTTTGACACAAAAGATAAGGACTCTACTGACAACCTAAGGAGTTTCAAGTGCTTAATTTCTGCAGTGTAGAAATATTGGGGCTATAAGTTGCTTTGTCTGAAGCACTCTAAATCTTTGATAGCCAGATTTCGTATACCAAAGCTCCAAATTATTATTTTTTTTTCTAAAACATTATGCCGTAAGAAATTACAGTCCAGATGCAATGGCTCATGCCTGAAATCCCAGCACTGTGGGAGGTTGAGGCAGGCAGATCACTAGAGGTCAGGAGTTCGAGACCAGCCTGGCCAACATGGTGAAATCCCATCTCTTCTAAAAATATAAAAATTAGCCAGGCTTGGTGGCAGGCGCCTGTAATCCCAGTTACTTGGGAGGTTGAGGCAGGAGAATCACTTGAAACCGGGAGGTGGAGGTTGCAGTGAGCCAAGATTGTGCCACTGCACTCTAGCCTGGGTGACAGAGCGAGACTCCATCCCCACCAAAAAATGAAATTAGGCTTTGACAGACTGAGTCACATGCTGTGAACAGAGGGGCGTGGATGGCTTGAGCCCTGGAGTTTGAGACCAGCCTGGGCAACATGGCAATATGGCAAGACCCCGTCTCTACTAAAAACACAAAAATTAGCCAGGTGTGATGGCAGATGCTTGTAATCCCAGCTACTCAGGAGGCTGAGGCATGAGAATCACTTAAACCCGGGAGGTGGAGGTTGCAGTGAGCTGAGATCATGCCACTGACTCCAGCCTGGGTGACAGAGAGAGACCGTCTCAAAAAACAAAAACAAACAAACAAAAAAACACCAAAAAATAAAAAATAAAAAAAAACACACAAACCTAATACTCAAGTACAAGTTTATTTCCAATGCCAAACCTGAAACTTATATAAGCCCATGAAAAGTAGAAATCAAACAGATAACATGAGGAAAACATGCATTACAGATAAAGTAACCTGTAATTCCTGCTATTAATAAAACTTTATATTCTCTGCTGATACTTACATGTAGTATCTAGAAATGTTAATAGGATTTATAGAAGGAAAGAGGGAGAAAAATCTGTTTTCAAAGCCTCAAAACAGTTCAAAATAAAAATACATACTGGAACTGATTCAGCCAACCACATCACTGTAAAATAACCAAATACAAATGACTGGCAGGAAAAAAGGCCCTCAACTAGCAACTGACTTATAAACAAGACTATAAAGAATATGTTAATCTCGCTTGTAAAATGTACAGCCAGGTTTCTGAGTGCTAAGATCTCAGTAACCTCTGTCAGGGACACACAGTAAAACACTGAGGCAGACGTGTGACATGGGAGGTGTTGTTTTTTTTTTTTTTTCCTCCAAGAACCAATCATAACTATCTTCAAACAGATTTTTTCTGAAGCTCAAAACAAATGGCTTACACTGAGTTTTGGTTTTGCTATTCAGCATGTCCTTCTTTCTCTTCTTGGCTGCAACATCATAGTTCAGGCTGTTGAAAAGATTCTCCTTATTGTATACCTCCTTGTTGCAGTAACTATGAATAACAGAAGACAAAGAGGATGAGATGTAACAGCTATACATGAACCTGAGCTGTTTCTATAAATAACTCACTGAGTTATAAGACAAACAAACATACAGGCTTCTCAAACAAAATAAAACAATAAAATGATCACTCAAAAAAAAAAAAATAAAAGTCTATACAGGCACAGACTTCTCCTTTAGGATGAAGCAAGTTCACATCTGCGTGGAAGGCAGGGATGGGAGCTTCTACTTCTTTTGAATTCCCTCACAGTGCCTTGCATTGTAATTTGACACACAGCACTCTGCTCTTCAACTAAGAGCAATGCAGAGTACTACAATATTACTTTAAACAAAAACGATGAATGGAGGGGAGGGGTGATTACTGGTATCGCTGTACTACACAATGCCTTCATTTTGCAAAAGCATCTACCCAAGCTGCTGCTGCTTCTTTAAAAAAAAAACAAAAAAACCCACAGCTTCGTTGAGATAAACTTCACATACCATACAATTCATCCATTTAAAGTATACTTAAGCTGCTTTTAAGTAGCATCCTTCTAACATGTCTTTAAAACACAATCACATTTACAAAAATCTGACTTATAACTCCATTTCTAGGAGATGCTTTGTGTATAGTGCTAGTTGCTTAGGTTTTATGTAGTGCCTTGACTAACACACACTAGGCATCATGCTGCGAGGCAAAGACTTTGGGTCTTGACTGTACAAGGTAAACTTATAATTCATAAGTTTATAAGTTTACCTTGTACAGTCAAGACCCAAAGTCTTCGCCTGCCTAATGTACCTGCCTAATTCACAGGTCACTGAAGGATGGGCAGGCTCACCTCGGGCCTGGCGATTATTTCCCTCAGTGGGCTGAGCAATCATTTGAGGGGTAATGAGCTATTCTACTATACAATGTAACTTCAAAGTAAATCTGAATAATTTCCACAGAAGGAATGCAGGAGAAATGTTGAAGTATGATAAGATAGGTTCCCTAACTCCCTCAACCCTCACGAAGTATATAAAACAGGATTTATAATGCCAACTGGTAAAACATAAATTAGGTGTTTTTTTTTTTTTTTGCTATACCACCAATATTTTATACTCTTTTAATGTTCTGAGTTTTTCTGCTGAAATTAAATGCAATTTGATTTATATCTTTTTTGGATATACATCTGTTGGGTACCATTATGTACATCTGCACTTCTCTATTTCCTTGGCATTGTGTATAAATGGTAGAAGAGAAAAAAAGATTTGAAGCAACTTCCAGTATCTTTTTGTCATTAATACAATACTGTCTTAAGTAGCACTTCGTTTAGTACAAGTATCTTGCTAATATGCTCACATTTGACATCTCCAACAATACACTCAGTGTTGCTTTTCTAGACCCTTAAGGGCTAACATGATAAATAATCATTTATTAATCTTCCTTCCTAAGGCCATGCTTAATACCATTTACTGAGTTTCCTACTAAACTCAATAGCCTTCTCCTTTTCATTCAGGGAAACAGGATATTTTTAGGTTTCAGATAGAGTCCTGCAGAAATGTCCTCTCAGAGGCACTTTCGAGAACAAGCCAAGGATGAGTGTTTTGGGCCAGGCTTTGTATAACACAGGAGTGTGTTTCTGTCTATTTGCATGACTATAGGGGTATAGAATCACTGACCAGTTGATTATCTGCTCCAAGGTCAGAAGAAAAAGAGGGACAGAACAAAGAACAGAACTGAATTCCTGAGGCTAACTTAAGACATTTCAACCAACGTTGAGAAAAACAGCAAAAGATGGAAGGTCATTTGAGTGGTCCGTGATGTACCACAGCTGAGATCAGCTTTAGAAAGCAAAGCTAGAACATTTTGTGTGCAAAAATACCACATGAAGGCTTACTTAGAAAGAACACACACACCCCCCACAAACAACAAAAACCTACAGTATAAATTCCACATATAGAGAATCATAAAATGAGGTTGTCTTATTCTCAACATTTAAGGTTCAGCAGCAGATTTTCCGAGCCTGGGCCACAGACTGTGATCATTACTTAGCAAGGTCAAATATTTATATTTCATCTTATTCTTTTACAATTGAAAACATTCTTTACAGGAACTGGAGCACTCACTTTCCTCAGAAACTACAATAACCTGCTTTAAGCCTGAGAGACTCATTTCAAAAGCTAGTTTAGAAAGAATTTTACATAATTGATGATGTTCTCTCACTGTCGAATGTAGAAAAGTTTTAACCAAAGAGAAACCCTATATTTTCACTTGGTATTAGGTTTTAGATTCCGGAGGTAGGGCCTGGAAAGAAGGCCTATGGGGTTTATTTGTGTTGTCTACTTATATAATTTCTTTTAAGCAATAATATATTCGGTTAGAGGCTGTTTTGAGAGTTCAATTGTGTCCTTTTCAAGAAAATGCAAAGCCAATGGAAAATTACAACTGAAATTTTTAACAAGAAAAACCACCACCATTTAGGAATCGGAGCACTGGATTTTTTTTTTTAATAAGCAAAACCATCTCAACGAGGCTGCTTTCTTCACTAAATTCAATAATAGCCAGCAAGTTGCTATTTTGTAGTCACTATTTACTAATCTTGATTTTTATAGGCACAGGCCTAGAATAAGAAAAAGACCCACTCCCCAGCCCCACATTATACTTTAAGGCAACTTTTTTAAAATGTAGAAAAAGTTCAAAATAAGACCATAAATAAGACTGTTTTGGCAGCAGATAAAGAAGGGAATGAAAAAAAAAAATAAAGCCCTATTTCTCATTTCATTTGCAATAAAAACCATTTAAGAAAGCTGTGACGTGCCCCCAGAGGCTGAATTGTAGTTATCTAGCCTTGATTAAAGCCAGTAAGATTTCTACGCCAATTTACTGACCCATCTCTAGATCGCCAAACTCACAAGGCTAGTACCCAGAATGCTCTGGTGAAACAAACAGCCTAGTGTATAATGCTCATAGAACAGTGTCTTGCACACAGTAAGCACTCATAAAATCTTAACTATTATTTTTATCCAGGCACCAAGGTAAACTTCCTGCTTCCGGGTCCAGCCTTAGCTATACAGTAAAGCAACATTTGAGTCAGTTTTCAAAGACAGAAGTGTAGGCTTAGAAAAGAGTGGCAGAGGCTCAGACAGCTTAGGTTACTCATCCTGGGGGTGGGCGGTGAGGGGGTGGTTGCTGAGGAGGGCTGTGCAGGCGCCTGAACCACCACTTCCTTGAAGCATTCTTGGATCATCCCAATTCACGCCAAGCTCTTTCCTTGCATTTTAAATCTGCCCCACCATATTTAACACTTGCCATTCCCCTTCTATTTTATATAATTTCAACATTTTAGAGAAGGGGTCCTGCTTTAAGCTTATCTTAAATCCTCCCATGATTTCACTCCTGGACACAAGGCTGAGACTGGATTTGTAACATTTTACACTGGAGAAGGTTGGAGTCCTGGACCACAGAGAAGATGGCCAGCTGAGTCTAGAATAGGTGTGCTGTGTGGACAAGCCTTGGTCAACACAAAATAATAATCCCAGGCTGAAAACCAACAAATGCATCCTTTATCCTGGGCTCTTGTTTGGGCCACTTGCAGAATAGTCTGTGGAATTAGAGAAGTTAGTCTACCATGTCTCTGTAGTTCTGTTTCATGATCCTTCCCTGCTTAAGGGCCTGCCTTTTGTTTTCTCAAAACAGGAGAGGCATTCAGCTTCACCTGTGTAGGCGGACACGCAGCCCAAACCTGACATCACGGGGAAACGTCACCAAGAACAAAAACTGAGGATATTTGAGATGACAAACCCAGACCACAGAAGGCCAACTGCTTTTAAGAAGTTGGCAGGCTTCTCATGCTAAGTAGGGAAGGGATTGTTTACAGTTGCTGGAAAAAAAAAAATACCCTGCAAACAAACAGCCAGCTGCTCTGCTAGGAGGCTACCAAATGATTCCTAAACGCTGACTCAAAGACCACAGGTGGTCAGTATATCAATGACTATTTGCGGTAATGATGATGGATGTGACAGCTCCAGCTCAGGTGTGAAATGGGAAGAAAGAAAAGAGGCTTATGAAGGGGACAGGGACTCGGGGAGGGGAGGGGGGCTGTGCAGGAAGCCGCCTGATCCCAGCGCAGTCTAAACTTTTATGGTAAGTTAAGACCATCTTCAGGTCTTCCATACTGTGAAGACAGAGATATCACTATTTATTTCTAAAGGAGAGTGACACCAGTTTCTCTCCTGATGCTGGTACAGGGTATTTTAAAGCAAATTTTAATTTTTTATTTATTTTTGGAGACAGGGTCTTGGTCTGTGGCCCAGACTGGAGCGCAGTGGCACAGTCATGACTTGCTGCCACCTGAACTTCTGGGCACAAGCGATCCTCCTACCTCAGCCTCCCGAGTAGGGTGGGTATTAATACAACCCTACATTTTAAATCTTCTCCTGCTGAACGCAATCATCTGCTATCCACTGAGAAGCATCCTGAAATTATATTTGGGTGAGCGGCTCTAATATGACTCTTCAGACCCTTTCTGCACTTTTCTAGAAAGAACCTGAACTTGTAGACAGAAATAAAGTACCAAAATATTAGATCATTGTCCTTAGGAACAAGGAGGAAGGAAGGAAGTTTCCCATTTTGTTGAGGGAGAATAATTTAGTCATAATTGGTAACTCCAGTAGATAAAAGACACAGTCTGTCAATAGCAGTTGGTCTTACTTTACTGTAAATAAATTACCTGATTTTATGGACATAAGATTTCCTTATGGTGGTCCCTAAATTCCCCTGGGACTGCCTCCAAGTAACTCCAACATAAATGGTTATATGCTGGCAGTTAATATGCTTAAGTCTCTCCAGACAGACTCCCAGGATTAAATAATGTCTTTCTTTACATTGTGAGACAATGGGAATTTGATGCATTACAAATCGCAAACAAATGGGAGGCACAGGAGGTCAAGCTGACAAAATAACCACATTTTCTTGATAGTCTTCTCAAAATTTATTGCCAATGCTTTATCCAAGCAACCACTGGTAAATCTCAGTAAGCGGGAACCTGGCCCAGAAACAGAATTCTCCATTGAAGCCAATTTAAGGGTGCAGAGGCCCATGGTTTTAACCAAAGGCGGCAGGGAAAGGCTCCCATGGCTGACTCTGGCTGCACCAGTCCCTTCTGGAACCACTTTCATCGCCAACCACTCACCAGGCTAAATGCTAAGAGTCTCTGTAAGTCAACTGTTGAAGTCAGGGGCTGAGAAATTCCAGGCTACCTGACTTACTAGCCGGGCGCCAGCATCGTTCGCCAAGCTGAGCGGGGAGCGCAGCGGCCCTCAGGTTTCCCATCAGACCACAGGGCTCAGGTGAGACCTCGAATCCAGAGGTTCACCTGGGGCCAGGCAGGCTTTTCGCAGCTGACAGGCACCCCTGGAAACGGAGTGCACTCTCTATATAAAGCCGATCGACCGAGAGGGCCACCGAGGAAACAGGTGCAAGAGCCCTGTCCTCCCAGAAGCAGAGCTCTTGTGTGTTTCATCCCCTGCCCACTTCCCTCCTCGGCACCTCTGCAGCCCCGAGCCTCCACCGCTCCCAAGTCCGCCCAGTAAGCGGCTGCTCCAGGGACCATCTGGCTGTCCCTTCCTAGTTGCTCATCCTCCCGGCCACTTGTGGTTGACCGTGCCTGGGCAGGGCCTGGAAGCACTCCAGGCGGGACCTGCGTCGGATCCCGTCACCCGTCGCGTCCACAGTGCTTGGGCGCTGGGAGCCGGGCCACCATGCGGTGAAGGGGCTCAGCCCACCAGCCCGCGCCCCCACAAGGGCAAAGTGCGCGACTCCGGTGTCCTTAAAGCACGGACCACTAAAGCTGTGTCATTAAGTTTGAGCGAGCGTTTGGGGACACGATCCGCGAATGTCATCAGACTCTCAGAGGGACCAGGTGTTCTGTAAGGAGTCGTGTCCACTTGGAGACACTGACCTTGAACAATAAGAGAAACCGAATTTCCCGTCTCCGATGGTCCGGAGACCTCTACAGAAATCAGGCACTGCAGTCCCACCCTCCGGGCCAGGGTCTCCCTCCTCAGTCCGCTCCAGCCCTGCCTACCCCTCATTCGCCGTCTCTGCGCCCCCTAGACCAGCCCGGGTCAGTTTCGCGGGGGCTGGAAATTGGTGGCGGGTCCCCTTACCTGCTGAGGTCGCTCACGAAGCTGCCGCTCTTCTCATCCAGGAAGCGCTTCCAGCCGTCGGCCGTCTTCACCCAGCTCTGCCCGGGGGACCGCCAGTCCTGCCCGAGGAATGGCATGGCACCGCGAGCGGACGGGACGGATGGGGAGAAGGGGCCGGCCTGGTGGCCTCGGGGACGCGCCACCCGGGGCGGATGCTCGGGGTGCAGGGGCCCGCGAGGGGGACGACGGCCGGGAACAGGCGTGGGGGCGGCGGGAACGGCGCGGGGCACCCTGCGGGGCGGCGGCCTCGGGGAGGGTCTCAGGCGCTGCAGGCTCCGGGAGTACTGCGCGGCAGTCGCTGCCGCAGTATTTATGCCCGCTGCCGGCCGCTGCTCTTTGTTGCCGGAAGAGCCGCCTGCTCTTAGCCCGGCCCCCCGGCCCGGAGGCCACGTGGCTTTGTTTATGGGCTCGGCTTGTTTTCCGAGGCGCCTGCGGCTCACGCTCCTCTCCGGGTTGCACAACCGCGCCGGTGGAAACTTGAAGCGGTGCTGCCAGGCCGGGTCCCCCGCCGCCCCTGGCACCTCCGCGCGCCCTCCCCTCCCCCAGGACACCGTCGTTCCAGAGGAGGCCCGGCGCTCGGAAAGCTGTCCCCGGGTCTCCTGCAGCTCCCGGGCTGACGAGGTGCAGGGAAGCGGCCGGAGCGGCGTCTGGGTCCCTGCGTGGTGGGCGTGGGGAGCAGGGCCAGCCCCCCTCCTGCCCCGGAACTGTCAGGATCGACCTCCGCAGCCAGATCAGCCTCCGAGGCCGTCCGCAGAGCTGTGGCCGGCACCGCGCAGCCGGGCGGAGAGTAGGGGGCGCAGCCTACTGACCTCGCTCACAGCTCCAACCCCGCCCTAGCGCGCGGGGGTTGGAGCGGGGAGGAGGGACAGCCTCCCAGCCCTCCGGACCTCTTAGCTGTCACTAACCAGTCCTCCATGAGGCCTGCCCCTGGGGTAGCAAAGGAGGGGAAGGAGAGGAAGCCCCGGGAGGTATCTGGTTCCCGCAGGGTGGGAGTGGAGAAAAAGAACAGCGCCCCCACCCTACCCGAACACTCTAAGACAGGGGTTAAATAATGTACCCATGGCCAATGCTACAGTACAATCTGAAACTACCCTGTTTGCGTTTACTTTATATTGTTGTTGTAACAGTCTACCCCTGTCAGCAGTGGGAACTCCATGAGAGCTGGTCTGTCTTGTTCTGGAGGCATTTCAGCCCCTGCACCCTGCCAGGCCCGGTGCAGGCCTTCAACAACTGTGTGAATAAGTGAATGGATATGGGAGGCTGCTGGCATGAGGGTGGCTTCTTGCCCTTCATCACCTCTAGTTATGATGCTTTACAGCCTGGTCTATTTGGCAATTAGTTTGCACAGGACGGCAGCAGCAGAGTAAAAATCCCACGCTCAAGCGTTAGCTTCAAACTTGATTCTTCCATACTCCTTTCTCTGCTGCCATCAATATCATCTCGTCCAATGACTCGGTGTAATTTTTAAGGCTCAGGCAAAGAAACTGTGTGTGCCCTATGAGGCTACATGTTGGACTGGGAAGATGTTTTTAATAAAACTCGTTTTCAAGTAGCCAGAGCTTTCTGATTTAGATTTCCCACCGTAAATAATTTATTAGTGTAATAATAGTAAAAAAAAAAAGCTTGTAAAAACATTACAGAAGTCCCAAACAAATGTTAAACACTGTGATGGTGCTAACAAATGAGGCAATGTTGTGTCTGGTCTCTGTTGGAGAGAATTGGTATCTGCATAATTAAGGGATGTGATTATGATTATTTTTGAGACAGGGTCTCATTCTGTCACCCAGGCTAGAGTGAGTGATCATGGCTCACTGTAGCCTCAGCCTCCCCAGCTCAAGCGATCCTCCCACCTCAGCCCCAGTAGCTGGGACTACAGGCACTCGCCACTGCACCAGGCTAATTTTTTACATTTTTTGTAGAGATGGGGTTTTGCCATCTTGCCCAGGCTAGTCTTGAACTCCTGGGCTCAACTGATCCTCCTTCCTTGGCCTCCCAAAGTGTTGGGATTACAGGCGTTGACCACCATGCCCGGCTGGGATGTGATTATTAAAGATGTGTGTTAGTTATGTGTTAGTAAGCTAGCTACATACCTATAGAAACCACAAAGGGCCAGAAGGTAGAAGATTTGAATTCTAATTCTGCTGGAGCAGCATACTTACTACCTGTCCTCCCTTGGATGAATGACTTAAACTCTTAAGGCCCCATTTACTCAACTGTCATGAAAAAATGGAGCCAATAATGCCTACCTTTCAGGATGGTTTAAAAGCTGTGGTAGATTGAATTATTAGTATCCATTCTTCCCTGCTTTCCAGTAGCGTCCTGAGCCCACACTTTTTGGTGATGTGTATTTTTCTAATTCTTGACAATGGGCTTGGCCATGTGACTGGCTTTAGCCAATGGGATGCTGATGGATGTGATGTGAGCAGAGGATCTGATGTATGTACTTGCCTGGTTGGTCTTGATGTTTTGTGTGTTCACCTGCTCTGTGAAAAGAGCATACCCTGAGTAGCCGCTGCTCCTGGAGTGGCTTGCGTGATGTTCATGTGTCCCAGGATGTGACACATGGAGCAGACACTCCAGTTGACCCCACAGATGTGTTAGCAAGAAATAAATGTGTCTTGTTGAATGCCACTGAGATTTTTGTGATTTATTGTTACACAGCATTATTGTGTCGATGGCTGACTACTATAAAGGGTTGAGTGGCTCAAAGTTGGCGAAAGTTTGTTTAACTTCTAAAATTCAAGCACAAATAGGAAATTACAATTATTTTTGTCCTTGTCTTTTTGTCTAATAACTAATCTTAGGAAGCCCCAGTGTTTGTCTCTAGTCCTTCAGCTTTCTGTTCCTCAACAAAAACAAAAAACAAAAAACCCAGAAGTGTTGCTATCATATCTTAATGCAGGCTTCTTCTGAAGTATGATTGACTGTTTTAGATTTTTCCCACCATAAAAAATCTAACTTGACACGTCTTTTTTTTTTCTTCTTTTCTTTTTTTTTTTTTATTTTTGAACCAGGATCTTGCTCTATCACCCAGGCTGGAGTGTACTGGTGCAGTTCATGGCTCACTGCAGCCTTGAACTCTTAAGCTAAAGTGATTCTCCTGCCTCAGCCTCCTGAGCAGCTAGGACAAGAGGTGTGCAACACCATGCCTGGTTGATTAAGAAAATTTTTTTTTGAGAGATGTGGTCTTGCTATGTTGCTCAGGCTCATCTCAAACTTCTGGCCTCAGGTGATCCTCCTGCCTTGGCCTCCCAAAGCATTAGGAGTACAGGCAGCTGACACTTACTTAAACACATGGTTTCTACTGGGAAGTTTTGTAATGCTGGACCCCTCAAGATAAAGACCTTGCTAGGCTATGTCCAGAACAGTTACTTTCACATGAGATGCTGGCTTGACTTTGTGAAGGCTCTGTGATTGTAAGCCCTATCATAGCTGAGCATTTGAGAATCACCAAAGGCAAAATATCAGTGTTATAGCTTCAGGTTGAAGACATAGAGACAGGTGGATACTCGGAGAATTTCACAAGGCACGGTACAGACTGGTTAGGACCTCATGCAGCATAATGGTTTGGCAGCGTACACAACGTGTGTACCATGGCTGTGTGTTTCATTGCTTAGACACTTAGCTACTGCCTCTCCTGCATAGTTTTGTACAACACATTACCCAGATTACATGCTGGGTATTTCATTTTTCGTGTTTTCTTCTCCCCTCTAGGAGTGTGAGCTCCTTGATGGCAGGACTGTGTCTTAGGAGTTTAGTGCCACAGTGTCTAACAAGGTTCTTGGTACATGGTACATTTACATCAATAAATCAACAAATGGACCTGACGTAGTGGCTCACACCTGTAACTCCAGCACTTTGGGAGGCTAAGGAGGGCGCATCACCTCGATCAGGAGTTCGAGACCAGCCTGGCCAACATGGTGAAACCCCATCTCTACTAAAAATATAAAAATTAGCCAGGCGTGTTGGTGGGTGCCTGTAATCCCAGCTACTCAGAAGGCTGAGGCAGGAGAATCGCTTGAATCCAGGAGGTGGAGGTTGCAGTGAGCCAGGATTGCACCACTGCACAGCCTAGGTGACAAAAGTGAGACTCCTTCTCAAAAAAAAAAAAAAAAAATCAACCAATGTTGTTGAGCTGACCTGGAAGGCTGTTACTCCCATGTCTTTACCTATTGACATTTTATTACTTCTAGGGACATAGCAGGGTGGGGCAAAGGGAGGGTTGGCAGTCCCCAGTCCTGCCTCGTATAGCTGCATTCTCCAATAGTGATGCTTTACAGGTTAGTGAGGCAGATGGGGAAGGTAGTCAAAAGGTGGCATGTTAGAAAAACAAAATTAATGTCCTATTCCACTGATGATAGTTGCCTGCCATGCTGAGGACAGTGTGCCAGTCACTTTGCAAACACAATCCTGTTTCATACTCCTCATAAACCTGTGAGCTAGAAATTGCTAGTCCAGTTTTATAGATGAGGAAACTTCAGCTCAGAAAAGTTAAATAGCCTGCATGAGATCACCTAGCAAATGTGGTGGGACTCCAGTGGGTACCCAGGCTTACCTCTAACCTTGACTAGAGCCAGACTCACTGGGTCCAAATCATAGTCCCCACTTAAAAAGCTGTGTGATCTTGAGCAAGTTACTTAACATCTCTGTACCATACTTCCTTCATTTGTAAAATGGGAATAATGATAGTACCTACCTCAAAGGGTGTTTTGAGGATTTATTGAGGTAATATGTATGAAGAACTTCTAACGGTGCCAACGCTAATGGCTCTTTATTGTCATTATCTTTATGCAAAGTTTGTACCTCCATCTTTTACTCAATTAAGTCATGTCCACCTTCCCCATCAAACTGTAAGTTTTTAAGGGCATGGAGCATAGCTCACTCACCAAATTTCCCGATGTGGGACAAATGTGTCTAATGGAGTACAAGTATAATGAAATAATTCCTTGCATCTTATTAGTTACTATTTATTACACTAGAACTATGGAAATGGGCCTTATTCAGTAGAAAATGTGGAAGACTATATTTTCTTTTTCTTTTCTTTTCTTTTCTTTTTTTTTTTTTTTGAGATGGAGTCTCGCTCTGTCACCCAGGCTGGAGTGCAGTGGTGTGATCTCGGCTCACTGCAACCTCCGCCTCCCAGGTTCAAGCAATTCTCCGCCTCAGCCTCCTGAGCAGCTGGGATTACAGGTGCCCACCACCACATCCGTCTAATTTTTTTTTTTTTTTTGAGACAAAGTCTCGTTCTTGTCCCCTAGGCTGGAGTTCGATGGCGTAATCTTGGCTCACTGCAACATCTGCCTCCCAGGTTCAAGAGATTCTCCTGCTGCAGCCTCCTGAGTAACTGGGATTACAGGCACCTGCCACCATGCCCGGCTAATTTTTGTAATTTTTTAGTGGAGACAGGGTTTCACCATGTTGGCCAGGCTGCTCTTGAACTTCTGACCTCAGGTGATCCACCCGCCTCGGCCTCCCAAAGTGCTGGGATTACAGGAGTGAGCCACAATGCCCGGCTGGAAGACTATATTTTCAAAGGTACACACAACACAAATTTACCTGTCCACTTCCTCATAAGACTGTTTACAGAAATTGTTTGTAGAAAGGACTGTGAAAAAAATCATAAACATAAAGTATTTTGTTGCTTCTAAACCAAAATGACATTGGTTTATAGCTTTGGCTGAGGGACTGATGACTTCTCACCGAAGTGCAATGATACTTTGTTTTTTCATAGTTTCTTTTTCTGAAAGGGTTTTTTTTTTTTTTTTTTTTTTTTTTTT
>NC_045440.1:127081116-127176537 GCF_002776525.5 Piliocolobus tephrosceles
TTTTTCTGAAAGGGTTTTTTTTTTTTTTTTTTTTTTTTTTTTGGTGAAAAATACTTATCAGTAGTAGTTGTAAGTTAAAAATAACTTTAGCTTGTTGGATAGGGCAGGAGCAGAAAGCAACTAAATCTGTTCAAGTTAGAGGGAATTTTATAAAGGAGGAACTAGGGGAATTCAGTGTATTAAATTCAACCTGTTAGTGTGGTCACAAGGAATGTATGTTTAATGTCACAACAATTTGCATATGACCTTACGCCCCATCTGTCTAGGGTGGGGCATCTCTGAAACAGTGTGAAATACGTCTGTTAGGTGTGTGGGCAGGAATTGCCAGCTGAGTGTTATTTTTGGGTTTCTGGCTGCCACAAGTCCTGCCAACTAAATTAAAGGCGGTCAGACACATGTCACTGAAAGTATGCTCATTACTTTAATGAGAATCATTTGGCATTCCTCAAATGTGGGCCTGGTTCTGTTTCTGAGAGAGTCAAGGGGATTTTGTAATCCTCCTCCCCCCTTTGTAGGCCAATTGCTCAGTTTTAATGAAAATTCTTTTTTTCCCTCTTAATAAGTAGCAAAAAGGATTTGAAGACAAGCCTGCTAAATTTTATGTAATATAAGGAAGTGAATGAAACCACAACATTTACATCAATAGGTCAAATTTCTAGTGTATCTTTAAAAAAAAAGATTTTAAAGTGAGGATGTTAAATTTGTGACCGTCAATTCTGTACGTTAAATTTGTTATGGATGCAGAGCTTTCAATACAATATTAGTGCCTGAAATTGGTTAAAACCAGACTATCAATAATCCTTCAAATGGTATCTTGGATGAGTGAGTGTCAAATTTTAGTTCTGAGATTTCTCATATGCAAAAACAGCTTGGACTGAAATTTGTCTAGATACGTGTCTGGTGGTTTACTTATATCAACAGTGTTCATATAACTTTGCAAGGTAGACCTTTTTATTCCCATTTTACAGATGAAGAGACTGAGGCTCAGCTGTGTTAACTTACTCATAGGTCTGCTTAAAAATCATAACAGGAGCTGGGTGTGGTGGCTCATGCCTGTAATCTCAGCGACTTGTGAGGCTGAGGCAGGAAGACTGCTTGACCAACCAGGGGTTTGGGACCAACCTGGGTCACATAAGCGAGACTCTGTCTCAAAAACAAAAACAAACAAACAAAAAAAAACAGAATAGATGTTAGAGGTGACCTAGTCCAGTCCTCCTTTACCCATGAGAAAGCTAAGGCTCACAGAAGAGAGACTCACTGAAGTACACAGAGCTAGCTGGTAGTAGCAGAATTGGACACCATGAGACCAAACCAACAGGGACAGAATATTCCATTACACCTACTGTTCTGACCAGTGTCCCTGAGAAATGTAATTTTGAAGTAAAATTCAAATCATCTGAATTACACATCCCAGTAACTGAATTTTTTCAGGACTTCTCATCTAATGAGTTTTGTCCAAAGAATACAAGAAAAACAGTAACAGGTACTTAAGCCCCGAAAGCGATTACTCTTCAAAGTCAACCAGAATCCTAGAGAAACAACAGATTTGAAAATCAGGCACCCTGGAAGCCCTTCCCTGACCACCAGAATAAATGCAGATCTGCTGCTGGTTATTCTTGGACACATTTTTGTCACCACTGCATGTTTTAACTGGTCGACTCTAGTGATTGGAGAAGCGTTTTCTGAGTCATTTAAGTGTGTTTCCTTGTGTGAGTCAGCTCTTGATCTGTTGGATTCTGGAGAAGTCATGTAACCTGTTTGGTGTTCTGTTTTCACGTTTATACACACACACATTATAAAGATGGTTGTGGTTGTATGGTTCTTTTTTTTTTTTTTTTGAGACAGAGTCTTGCTCTGTCACCCATGCTAGAGTGCAGTGGTGTGATCTTGGCTCACTGCGACCTCTGCCTCCCAGGCTCAAGTGATCTTCCCACCTCAGTTTCCCAAGTAGCTGTGACTACAGGTGTGTACCACCATGTCTGGCTATTTTTTTCTGTTTTTTTTTCATAGAGACAGGGTTTTGCCATGTTGCCCAGGCCGGTCTCAAACTCTTCAGCTCAAGTGATCTGCCCACCTGTGCCTCCCAAAGTGCTGGGATTACAGGTGTGAGCCACCATGCACAGCCATGTTGTATGATCTCTGACATTATTGATTGAAGGATGATCATTAACAGCGATGACAATTTTTCATTAGGAAATAGAAAAACACAATTCCTCCTGTCCTTTTCCTGGGGTGGTTTGTCTATTTTTGTCTGTTGTGTCTGTCATTTTTTCACAGAAAGCAAAAGTCTGCAGTTGTAGTCTGCAAACTTTTCACCTCTCCAGTTTTTCCCAAGTGATACTCCCAGTTCTAGAGCAACCTATAACTGTTTATGTGAGGTGCTCAAACACCCACTCATTTCAAGTGCTTCAGTCTTTGGTTTATTTCATGCACTGTGCCTTGAAAATGATTTTTTTTTTTTTTGAGACAGAGTCTCGCTCTATTGCCCACGCTGCAGTGCAGTGATGTGGTCTTGGCTCACTGCAGCCTCCACCTCCTGGGTCCAAGTGATTCTCCTGCCTCAGCCTCCTGAGTAGCTGGGATTATAGGTGTGCATCACCATGCCCAGCAAATTTTTGTTATTTTTAGTAGAGATGGGGTTTCACCATGTTGGCCAGACTGGTTTTGAACTCCTGACCCCAAGTGATCCACCTGCCTCAGCCTTCCAAAGTGCTGGGATTACAGGCATGAGCCACTGTGCCTGGCCTCAAAATGACATTTTTTTTTTTTTTTTTTTTTGGGACCGAGTCTTGCCCTGTTGCCCAGGCTGGAGTGCAATGGCATGATCTTGGCTCACTGCAACCTCCGCCTCCCAGGTTCAAGGGATTCTCCTGCCTCAGTCTCCCAAGTAGCTGGGATTACAGGTGTGTGCCACCATGCCCAGCTAATTTTTTGTATCTGCTTTTTTTTTTGAGACGGAGTCTCGCTCCATCTCCCAGGCTGGAGTGCAGTGGCACAAACTCGGCTTACTGCAAGCTCCGCCTCCCGGGTTCACGCCATTCTCCTGCCTCAGCCTCCCGAATAGCTGGGACTACAGGAGTCTGCCACCACGCCTGGCTAAGTTTTTGTATTTTTAATAGAGACAGGGTTTCACCATGTTAGCCAGGATAGTCTCGATCTCCTGACCTCATGATCCGCCCTCCTCAGCCTCCTAAAGTGCTGGGATTACAGGTGTAAGCTACCATGCCCAGCCAACTTTTTGTATCTTTCATAGAGACAGGGTTTCACCATGTTGGCCAGGCTGGTCTCGAACTCCTGACCTTGTGATCCGCCTGCCTAGGCCTCCCAAAGTGCTGGGACTACAGACATGAACCACGGTACCCAGCAAAAATGAAATTTTTAAAAGAGACTTTATTATTATACTTTTAAGTTCTGAGATACATGTGCAGAACATGCAGATTTGTTACATAGGTATATACGTACCATGGTAGTTTGCTGCACCCATCATCTTGTCATCTACATTAGGTATTTCTCCTAATGCTGTCCTTAAAGGAGACTTTAAATGAAATTGAATAGTAGTTTTTAAAAGTCAATGTGTAATTTATGTGAAATCTGACTGTAATGAGGTCCTTTCTGTTTTCTGTATGTAAACAGATCTACTAATCCTGTATAGAAGTTATTTTATGAAAAAAAAAAAATACCTGATTCCTGGCACATAGGAGATCTCAGTGTGTGTTAACCATGGCCCATCAACTGCAAGCCATCATACTGCTTCTCTCAGGCGATTCAATAAGAATAAAAAGCAAATGGATCCTTGATTTCTTTTAAATAGTGCATTCATTTCAGGAAGAAGAAAGTGATTTAAAAAGAAGTACAGAATGTTCATCTTCTCTTTCATTCCAACTACAGCCTGAGAAGTTCAGTCCCTTAAGGGACATAATATTTTCAACCACGGTTGATAGTAATTTAAGAAATAATTTAGTCTTTTAAGCATCTGCTTTGCTAAAAATGGTATGCCATAAAACCTTTGCTAAATGTCTTGAAACTGTGTATATTTTGAAGAGATGGTGCATGTCTTAGATTTTTTCCCCCTGCTGTATCAGCTAAGCAATAGGAATGCTTATCTTTAGTTCTGTTTTAGAGCATTTTTGGGGTGGTAAAATTTATTACAAATTATTACTCATTCATTGTCTCAACAGGGATGCATCACGCCCTTGCTATGATCCTGGTGCTCTTCTAAAGCAGCTTTGAGAACACAAAGACGAACACTTACCCTTAGCGAGTGTACAGGCTGTAAGGAGAGAGAGAGAGACATTCATATGTATATCTAAAGCCGAGCCTATGTGCAGTGAGGGGGGGGGGAGAAGAGGGGGGGGTAGGGAGGGATAGGGGGGCGGGGAAAGAGAGTGAGAGACAGAGAGAGAGCGAGAGAGAGATACAGGGTACTATTAGAACACTTAGGAGGATAAAGCACCTAATCAGCCTGGAATAGTCAGAGGAAGCTTCATGGAGTTGGTCTTGAGCTAGGTCTTAAAAGACGGGTAGGAACTAATCAAGCAAATGGAGGTAAGGATGGGAGTGGGTGGGCATTCCAGGGAGAGGAGACAGTAGGAACAATGGCAGAGAGGAGAGGAGCAGCATAGGACATGGTGAAGAATAGCATGTGGAGGAGGGCATAAGGATAGCTGGTGATGGGGAAATAGGCAAGGGTGAGATTGCAGAGGCCTCCGTGTGCCTCACTGGAAAGCCTGGGCTTTATCTGAAATGATGGGAGCCAGGGAAGAGCTGTAAGCAGGAGACCACCAATGGGCAGCTAGCGCTGTGGGAGATTCTCTTGCGGAGTAGAGGGATGGATAGAAGAAGTACATGACAGAGGGCAAGAGACCAGTTAGGAGGATGTGGCTATTTCCAAGCAGCAGTTGATGAGCAGCAGAACTGGGAGTGCCACAGAGAGCCGGGACAGACTTACGCCATACCTAAGATGCAAACACCGTAGGACACCCTGACTGCCTCCTTGCAAGGGATGAGGAAAGGGAAGCGCCAGGCAGGGCCTTTCAAGATTCTGCTTTAGGTAAAAGAAGAAATAAATGGTTGAGTGGAAGCCTGAGGACTGCAGTCTCATTGTTCTGAGAGAGACTTCACTTTCTCTGGCTTTCGGGCCAAGAACAGAACAAATTCTGTGCTTCCTGTGCCCCTGGGGAGACTGCTTGTGTTGCTGGAAGGACTTCTTCCTAATTGCCCAGGCCTGCCCAGAGGAAGAGGCAGGAACTGTATTTGGAACAACATTCAGAAGGGATCTGTTCTAGTTACCTTCACCTATCTGATCCATCTTGAATAAGATGGTCTTTCTCTGCCAGTGGTTACAGCATTCCTGTACATGTTCTATTTTCAAATGCTTTAAAAATGTTATGAATATATATATATATATAATGCTAGTTCTCTTTATAAAGTGGTTATAATAAACTTTATTTTAACCAAACAAATAATGAAATGACCTGAAATCAATAAGTCGATGAACTCATAGTAAAAATTATTATTTTTTTTTTCTTTGCCGTCTGGTTAGGACCCATTTTCTGCTAGCCCCCTGATTTTTAGAGGGTGCTTCACTGCGTGCAGTGTTGGTGGGAGGTCACACTCACTTCCAAAAACAGGACCTAAAAAGATCTGATCTTTTCACTCTCTGCTGTGGTCCAGCCAGGGTCAGGATGTGACTAAAAGGTTTGGTGAATGACACATTCTTCTGGGGAAGTGAAGGAAGGAGGTTGGTGGTTCTCTGTTGGGAGGGCATTCCTGCCAGCATCGGTGAGGGGTGCTGACCACAAATGGTTCCTGTGGTCAGGTTGCTATGGTTCTTGCTGCCTGGTCCTCTGGAGCTCTCTCAGTTCCTGCATTTCTCAAGTCTGTGTCTTCAGCATCTTGCTGATACTATGCACCCAAATAGTCTTTTAATAAAATCTTTGCCTGAGCCAGGGTTGATTTCTGTTGCTTGCAAACTGGTCCTGTCAGTGTAGACCTTCCATGCAGGAGAGGTATCCAGAGACAGGGTCACACACACTCACCCTCTCCTTCACCCGTTACTCCCCAGAGCCCCTCCAATCTTACGTGCTTATGTGTGTACTGGGGCCAAGGGTTGAATTAGACCAGAAAGAATGATTTGTATTAGGACTTACCAAAAGAAATCATCTGCTGAGAAAACTGGACTCAAGCCCAGAGAAAGGATTTTGTGTTGCACAAAACGGGCAGATTTAGAAATATTGAGACAGAAAAGAATGTTGAATTATCCCTCTGTGACAGTCAAAGATGAGGCATTGAAAAGCTTAGAGCTGTAGATTTTGCTTATAAAAAAACCACGGCAAGAGTATCATCACCGCAGCAAGGGCGAGCCCAGAGAAAGTGCATTTGGTGAGATTTTATAAATGTACCCAAGGCACGTGTTTTGTTGCAAATGATTTCTCAAATTCATGCTTCAGACATGAAATTTAGTTTGAAGGCAGGAGGAAGAGAGTAACATTTATTGAGTGCCTATCGTGTGAATGACTTTCATCTACATTGGTTTGTGTATTTATTTTATTTTTGAGACGGGGTCTTGTTCCGCCGTCCAGGTTGGAGCACAGTGGTGCAATCATAGCTCACTCCTGCCTTGAATTCCTCGGCTCAAAGGATCTGCCTGTTTCAGCCTCCTGAGTAGCCAGGACTACAGGCATGTGCCACCACACCCGGCTAACTTTTTATATTTTTTGTAGGGACAGAGTCTTGTTATGTTCCTCAGGCTGATCTTGAACTCCTGGACTCAAATGATCCTCCCCCCTTGGCCTCCCAAAGTGCTGGGATTATAGGTGTGAGCCATCATGGCTGGCCTTACATTGGTTTATTTAATTTACCTCAAAACCCTACAAAGGAGGTATAACATTTCTGTTGTATTCACAAGGAAACTAAGTAGGTGACTTGCTCAGAATCACACAGTTCACAAAGTGGTAGAACTGGGATTTGAATCCAGGACTTTTGACTCCAAAGTTTGTGTTCTTCCTGTCCTACCATCTGCCTCTCAAAGATTTCATGAGGTCAACAGGAGAGAAAAGCACAGAGAGAGAGACTTTAGAATTTAGAAGAACATTCTTCTTCCATGTAAATGAGAATCGGGACTGAAGACATAGCAGACTGGTTTTTCATAGCTGCCATTGTGTAGTCTGAGGAGTTTTGACTGTCTTGGTAACTCATACAATATCACCTCTAAATAACCAAGAAAGTCACATTACAGCAAAAGAAGTACAGGCCTGCACTCTTATTGGTGAAATGAACTGATCTTATGTGTAACTCATCACCCAGAGGCTTTGCAGAACTGCAGAATGACCTTCTAAAGACCAGCTAAGAAATAACATTGTTAAAATGTAGGGATATTGCCCTATAGAAGGAGGTCGATATGGTGTTGTTTCCCCTATGTCCAGAATACGTGGTCTTGGAACCAAGGGTGGAAGGAATGGGTGTAGCCCAATCTCGTTTGAGACTATTACACATAGTAACTTAGATGTAGCCTTTTGGGTTTTCATCCCTGAAACCCTGGGTTGGTGCATTTGCAGATTCTGATTTCCACTGAGGAAACAGACATGCTTCTGTTAAATCTGAAGCTAAAACTGTCCCCTAGGCATTTTAAGATCCTCATGCTACTGAATCAACGGACAGACAAGAAGGTTACTGTAGTGACTGGAGTGACTGATCTTAATCAAGGGAAATTAGGCCACTGCTATCTAACGATGGCAAGAAAAACCATGTCTAGGAGCCTAGAAGACTCAGTGGGTCACTTCCTAGCACTCCTATGTGCAATCATAATGGTTGATGGCAAACTGTGACAATTCAGTGATACAGGATCACTAGGGCTTGGATCCTGGGGAATAAAGGGTTGAGTCATTCTATCAGGTAAAAACTCCACCCATCTGAGATGCTGCGGGTAAGGAGAGGTGGGAAGGAGGAAGCTATGGCTGTTGATTTCCCTTACATGACCAGTTACTGAGGTGTGGAATGTAACTGTTATGCTCGTCTTATCTAATGGATTATAATTTTCTTTTCCCTCTCACCTTTCTGCTCCGTTGTGTGAAAGGCACACTACAATTTAGGTTCCAGGTGAGAGTATGACTGTATTGACATCTCTTACCATGACGTGACAGTGTATAAGACTCCGTCTCGAAAATGTTGAGGATGAGAGTTTCTTCACCCGAGTAAGGGGCAAGATAGATGCTGAGTGGATACAAAAGGGGTGGACCATGCGGGTTATTCTCTGCATCTCTCCCCTTCACTTCTCTCCAATCCATTCCCTATTCTTCTTTAGGCCTAAGGAGGCTGAGCCCTCCAAACCACCTCACCTGGGTTCTCTTGCCGTCTGGTTTCCAGTTGCTGTTGGTCGCTGAAGGTCCTTAGCAGAAGATGAGAAGAACTTAGGCTTCAGCACCTAAGCCTTAGTTCTTCTGTGACGTCAGTTCCTGCCAGGCCACCCCTCTGCCCTGATTTCAGCTGTCACTGGATTCTGTGAAAGCACTTTCCCCTTGTCCCTTAAGACCCAGAGGTAGCAACAGCTTCCCACAGATGCTAGTCTCGTAGTTTCCATGAACCCTATCACCTGCACCTCTGTAACTGGTCCCTTTATTAAACATCTCTTAAGTCAAAGCATTTGAACAGAGTTTTGTAACCCGCTGGGCCCCCGGGTGATGCAAATTGGGAGCGGATTTCATTTTAATGAAGCAGTCTTCATTTTCCCGGAAGATATGTATGGTGTTTTTTGAAAATGCGAATCTCTGTGATATTTAAGTCAATTGGCTCTACAAACATCTGATTTATATGCAGACTTCCAAGACGTCATGCCAGAAGTCATATAAAATAAGGGGAGGAGGCTACTTTAAAAGTTGATTTTATCTAAGAAACTTAGGCAAATGTACTTTCCTCCTCGCAGACTTATCACAAAAATGTCTATGTCATAAATGAGAAAATTGACTTCTACAGACATGTGGTAGAACTTGGCTATTACTTCACCTTTTCTATTGGCTATCATCAAATGAAAATCCTTTGGGATTTGCAGAAACCAGACATTCATTTATTCCTTCTCCATGCCTTTTTTGGTAGTTTCTGAGTGCCACGCCAAGGCCCTGCCACTGGTGAAATAAAGATAAGTGAGCTGTGGCCTTTGCCCACCGGGAATAAGTTGGGCATAGTGTGAGAGGCCATGGGCAAATTCATTCAAGTCTGTGCTTTAAAGTGTCTTTTTTTTTTTGCTTTTTTTGTTTTTGTATTTGTTTTGTTATGTTTTTTGAGATAGAGTCTCGCTCTGTCACCCAGGCTGGAGTGCAATGGCGCTATCTTGGCTCACTGCAACCTCCATCTCCGGGGTTTAAGCGATTCTCCTGCCTCAGCCTCCCAAGTAGCCGGGATTACAGGTGCCCGCCACCAAGTCCAGCTAATTTTTTGTATTTTTAGTAGAGATGGGTTTCATCATGTTGGCCAGGCTGGTCTCAAATTCCTGACCTCAAGTGATTCGCCTGCCTCGGCCTCCCAAAGTGCTGGGATTACAGGCGTGAGCCACCATGCCCAACCTTTTTTTTTTTTTTTTTTTTGAGACAGGATCTCACTCTGTCACCCAGGCTGGGGTACAATGGTTTGATCTAGGCTCACTGCAACTTTTGCATCTGGGGTTCAAGTGATTCTCCAGCCTCAGCCTCCTGAGTAGCTGGGACTACAGGTGTGTGCCACCACACCAAGCTAATTTTTGTATTTTCAGTAGAGACGGGGTTTCACCGTATTGCCTAGGCTGGTCTCCAACTCCTGAGCTCAAAGTGATCTACCCATCTCAATCTCCCAAAGTGCTGGGATTACAGGTGTGAGCCACGATGCCCGGCCTAGAGTGTTTCCATGTGTAAAAATAATAGTGACTTTCATTCATTCAACAGTTACTGCATTCTTGCTATGTGCCAATGCATGCAGTGGAGGTAGAAGACTGAGGGGAAACATCCCCCAAAACAAAACAAAACAGCCTCCAAAACAAGAAGAAAAGGAAAGAAAACGGCACGAAAACAACACAAAACCTACCCCAAACAAATATAAATCCCACTTACCAGATTGTCTCTGCAGTCATGGCATTTGTGGTCTAGAGATCTCCTTCACAGAGTTGTGAGAATTAAATGAGATGAGAATTAAATGAAGCACTAGGCACACAGTAGATGATTAATAAATGCTAGAGATTATGATTCTCTACTGGGGAGACAGACCCATTCCAATAAAATGTAATGCATGGTATACGTGTGCAAATAAGGGAGTGCAGAGAAGGGAAGAACTTATTCTGTTATGGGGAAATCATGGAGGGTCCCATAGAAGAGGTGACATTTAAAAGAAGAGCCTGGGGCTGGCGTGGTGGCTCATGCCTGTAATCCCAGCACTTTGAGAGGCCAAGATGGATGGATTACTTGAGCTCAGGAGTTCAAGACCAGCCTGGGCAACATGTGAAACTCCATCTTTACAAAAAATACAAAAATTAGCTGGGCATGTTGGTACGTGCCTGTAATCTCAGCTGGCTGGGAGGCTGAGGTGGGAGGATTGCTAGAGCCTGGAAGGTGGAGGTTGCAGTGAGCCGAGCTTGTGCCACTGTACTCCAGCCTGGGTGAGAGAGTGAGACCCTGTCTCGAGGAAAAAAAAATTGAAAAAAATAAAAATTAAAGAGGAGCACAGTTTCACTGGACAAATGACAAGGAGGATGATACTCCAGGGAGAGGGCAAAGCCATGTAAGAGTGAGAGTATCTGCGGTGTTTTGGAAAAGGTGGTGAACTCAGTTTGGCTGGGGCAGAGGCTGCATGGAAGGGGATACGGAGAATGAATGGAAGACAAGTTAGGACCTGCTGTGAAGATCTTCCTCTGCCATATGAAGTCTTCAGCTAGAATAGAAGCAGAGAACCCTATGCGAGTGAGGTGAGCATCTCCGTGGTGTTCAACCCTAGAGCACTGGAGGCATGTTGAAACCAGTGTGTGCCCATCCCTGTGGGAGGGACACTCCACTTTCTTGTGCTTTCAACAGTTGAAATGACTGAAGCTGTATTAGAAGTCCCTAAGCAAGGGGAAACCAATGGATCCAGAGTATTGTCTTGAAGTACAAAGTCTCCAAATATTGGAACAGGACCATCATGTTTAAATAGCATCCCTTCCTGGCTGGGTTCCTTCTAGAGAAAGCACATGGACTATATGTGACCAAATCAGTTTCCTTTTACAACATAACAAAAATATAAGATACAACATGAAGAATCAGCTTCTGGCATTGGTGGACATTAGGGATCAATGTCAAGTGCTGCTTTATTTTTCTTACCTATTTTCCAGGACCAAAGGGAAGGAAGAAAGGCCAAAAAGAGAAGGACAATATATAAAATCACATTTTTTGAGCACATGGAGTATACCACACTCAGTGTTAGGTGCTACTGATTCACAGATGAATAAAATGACATCTGTGGTCTGAGAGATCAGACCAGCCTAGTGCAGGAGATATGGCTACAGGCAGCGTCTGCTGTGTGTCACACAACGTGCTGGATTCCATAGATGTCATCCCATAATGACCTTGAGACATAAGTGTAGTTATCCTCATTCTCAGTTATAAGACTAAGGTTCCCAGAAGGTGAGTAATTTGCTTTAGGTCACCTAGCTGGTATATCAAATCGGGGTCCTTCTAGGAAATACATGGCACTCGCAGATGGCAGGGATTGAGGATAGTTTGATGAAAAGACAGTTTGCAGTGGAATGGGCAGGGCAAGGGAAATGAACAAAGGATTGGGGGCACCCTGGGGATAGCCATGGGGAGGGACACCGCCATCCCTAGGCCTAAAGGGGGAGACAGAGGGAGCAATTACAGGGCCCTGGAGAGAAGGGCTATGATATAGGGGAGGGCCTCCAGATAGGAGCTGTGGCCTTTGGTAGAAGGATGCAGCCAAAAGGGATATCAGTATTCTGAACTCACCCTCCTTCTGCCCGTCGATGTCTTGCCAGTGCCTTCACTGGCAAAGCCCGACCAGAAGCTAGAGGTCAAAGGAGTCCATTGATGCAGCCCATATGGGTCAGCCTCCCAGGGCACAGACCGAGGCAGAGAAGGGCAAAGTGTTGGGTCTGGAAAGGAAAATGGAAAATACCCAGTGCAACCACTCAGGGATAAAGAGGAGATTCCTGGTTCAGGTCCCTTGCCTTGTCTGCTCTGTATGCAGCAGCTTTAACATGCAGTGAGTCTTTTTTTTTTGAGACGGAGTCTCGCTCTGTCGCCCGGGCTGGAGTGCAGTGGCCGGATCTCAGCTCACTGCAAGCTCCGCCTCCCGGGTTTACGCCATTCTCCTGCCTCAGCCTCCCAAGTAGCTGGGACTACAGGCGCCCGCCACCTCGCCCGGCTAGCTTTTTGTATTTTTTAGTAGAGACGGGGTTTCACCGTGTTAGCCAGGATGGTCTCGAACTCCTGACCTTGTGATCCGCCCGTCTCGGCCTCCCAAAGTGCTGGGATTACAGGCTTGAGCCACCGCGCCCGGCCTATGCAGTGAGTCTTACAGATGTCACAATCTTACTGATGTGGGAAGCACAGAGGCCCCACTCTTAGCAAAGTGCCCCAGAGGGTTTCAGGCTGGAAGATGTTTTGGGGGAACTGCTTCTTTAGGTCACCCCTTTTTCTTGTAGGAGACACATTTGGGTTTATGGTGATGGATTCTGCCGGTACAGACTGAGGAAGTCCTGTTGAAATCACTGCAGTGTGACGTGTTTGCAAAACGTGCTTCTGTAAGCTGTGTCACCTGGATCTGACATCTAGGTTCTAGGAACAATTTGTCACTGGATCATCAGTGCCATCTTGCTATAGGGTTCCTGGGTTATATATCTTCTTATATGGTTATATATATACCGGTTCAGCATCCCTAATCTGAAAATCTGAAATCCAAAATGTAATCAGAATTTCCTTTGAATGTCATGTCAGCACTCAAAAAATATTGGATTTTGGAGCATTTCAGATTCTGGATTTTTGGATTAGGGATATCCAAATATTTATCCCTAAATAAATGGTGAGTAACTATATATGTGTATGGTTTCATACATCCTCGTTTTTTCTGCTAACTGCCCCTCCTTTCCTTTGGGGGAAAATTTTCCCTTTTCTGTGTGGTTTGGTGGGGCTGCTCATCACGGTGCTCTCTCCTCCCACAATACCAATGGGCGTTGCCAGGTAACAAAGCTGAGCCAATTACAGTTCCTACTCCTGGAACAGTGATTGGGCCATAGATGGGCATGTGACCCAAGCAGGGCCAATCAGAGTATTCTCTGGATTTGATCTAGGGAGGTCCCCAGAGAGGGAGGGTCTCTGTCTCTCTCTCTGGGTTGCTGACCTGGAGAGGCATCACACATGGGCATAAAATTATAGTGATGGAATGGTGACCAGTAGGTTGGCTTGTGTGTCTTTTTCTAGAAGGTCTAGGAGGGTGAGCACAGGCCAGGTCAGTCATCCTCCTGGATACAGTGGGGCATTCAGGGCATGTGACCCAAATCAGGCCAATCAGAGCCAATTGCAGGACTTCTGCCAGTGAGACTGGGAAGGCCCCTTTCCACAGGCATTGCTGAGAGGGTGGGGTGTAATCCTGTAGCTGTTGGCTGCTGTCTTGCCTCTGTGAGAGGAGAACCTGCCAGAGAATGGAGTTAACAGAGGACAGCATAACCGAAGATGTAGACTTGGGTGACCAATGCATCACGGTTTGCCTGAGACTGTCCTGATTTTAAAACTAAAAGTTTTAAAATTGTAGGAACCCCTTCAGTTCTAGGCAGACCAGGACAGTTGGTAACCCCAAGGAGAGGGTGAACATGTGTCCCGATGACAGTGTTTGAGCCCCCGGCTTCAACCCCACCTGTGGACTTCTTATGTTTTCTGTTCTTTGCAACCAAATGGGTCTTGACTAACTCAGAAATGGGCAGTTCAAGGGACAGGAACATCTGTGTGGATTTGATTAAGTCAACTAAAGCCTTCTAGTCAGTTCTCCTTGATTTTCTGATCTTTATGATGAGCAGGCGATTGACTTTAATGTTCTCTTCCAGCCCCAGAAAGTCTGTGAATCTGTATCAGGCCAGTCTTGCAATCTTCCCCTCTCCCTTTTTGCAGTTAAAAGAAGAAAAAAAAAACAGAAAAGAAAAAGAAAAAAAGCCCGCTCTGCAGAGCATTCCAAGATCCAAGCAATGTGCTTGAGCTGATGTTATCATCCCTTAGAGCAGTTTTACCTAGATGAAAGCAAGGACTATTAAAATATCTGATTATAGCTTTTATGTGAGAAGAGGGCTGGAACACTAGGCATGAAATGGTATTTACTGTGCTTGTGATACTAAACAGCTGGAGAGTCTTCAAGAATGAGGCAGTTACTCCACTGACAGGGATGGCTCTCAGCATTGGGCTTCTGCAGGGGAACCTGGGGCAGGGTGTTGTCTAAGTCCCAGCTCTCTAGAGTAGAAAGGGACCTCATCTGGGAGTCAGGATTCCTGGGCCTTAAAATAATAACAATAACATACTCAGTGGTTTAGTGTCGATGATGCATTTTAACATATATTACCTACTGTGAGGCATTCCTGCTTCCTATAGCAATCGTGCTCAGGTACTTCACTATTTCTACTTATTCTCTAGGTCTCAGCTTTAATGTCTTCAAGGAGAGTCTTGCTGGAACCCCTAGAACAGGCTTGGTTTCTGTAGTGATCATGGTGAATCAGGATAGAGGATGGTGGCCATGTACACCATCTCATCCTCCCTTTTTTTGCTAACCATACCTCCTTTCCTTTGGGGTAAAATTTTCCCTTTTCCACGTGGTTTGTGTAGGGCTGCTCATCACAGCACTCTCTCCTCCCACAATACCAACAGGGGTTGCCAAGTAACAAAGCTGAGTCAGTTACAGTTCCTACCCTTGGAACAGTGATTGGGCCATAGATGGGCATGTGACCCAAGTAGGGCCAATCAGAGTCTTCTGTGGAATTGATCTGGGGAGACCCCCAGAGAGGGAAGGTCTCTGTCTGATGGGGCTGCTATGCATGGAAGGTTGCCAGAGGCTTTCTTAGTAGTGCTGAGGACAACTATCAGTGTTAGGAGAGAAAGTAGGTGGGGCATAAAGGGAAAGAGTGATGAAGAACTGAATAAATGTGAAAGCCCTCTTTTGAGATATAATCCACATATCTTAAAATGTACCCTTTAAACGTGTAAAATTCAATGGTTTTTAGTATATTCATGGGTTTGGGCAACCATCACCACTATCTAATTCCAGAAGGAAATTAGAAGCCAATTAAATTGACCTGTGGACTTTCAATCAGAAGCCGATGATGCAGAGAATAGGGCCAATGGAAAGGGCATCCTGGTGAGGCCAGCAGCAGTAGCAATAATGTGTGATACCCAGAGACCATGATGGCAGCAGTGGTACACTTGGTAGTGTCCTCTCTTCAGCGGGGATGCCAGCAGTGTCCTCACCAGGCTTTTCTCAGGTGTGATTTTGGCCATGGTCTGGGCTGCCATCTTGCTTTCCTTATTCCAACTCATGTTCCAAACCTGGGTCTTCCTGGTGATTTTGTGAGCTCCCCAGTAGCCCAAATGAGCCTCTCATACTATTTCCAGAAGGAAATTCCAGAAGAAAACTCTATAACCTTTAGAAGTCCCTATTCCCTCTCTCTCTCTAGCCACTGGAAACCACTAATCCTTTTTCTGTTTCTGTGGATTTCTCTATTCTGGACACTTCATAGAAATGGAGTCAGGAAATATGTGGCCTTTTGTGCCTGTCTTCTTTCACTTAGCATGATGTTTTCAAAGTTCATCCATATTGTATCATGTATACTGCAGTACTTCATTTTTTTTATGACTGAATGATATTCTGTTGTAAAGACAGAGGAGTATGATTCTCGTTTTACAGACAGGGAAGCTGAGTCAGGGAGATTAAATAACTTATCCAAGTCATATGACTAGTACATCCGTTAGAATTCCTGATTATAAACAACAGGAGCCAACTCTGGCTGATTTAAGAAAAGGAATTTACTGACAGGCTACTGGGGAGCTCACATAATCACCAGGAAGGCACAGACTTGGAACATGAGTTGGAACAAGGAAAACAAGATGGCAGCCCAGACTATGCCCAAAATCGTACCTGAGAAGAGTCTAGTGAGGATGCTGCTGGCATCCCTGCTGAACAGAGGACACTACCAAGTATACCACTGCTGCCATCATGGTCCCTGGATATCAGACATTGTTGCTACTGCTGCTGGCCTCACCAGAATGCCTTTTCCATTGGCCCTTCTTCTGTGCATCATCAACTTCTGATTGAAAGTCCATAGGTCTATTTAATTGTCTGTGACTTAGCTGCAAGGGAAGCCAGGAAAGTGACTATTTGGTCTTTTTGGCTTCTATAGTAGAAGTTGGCTTGCCTTACCCTATGACATACTGTGGGAGAGTTCTGTAGAGCAGGAACGTTCTGTGTTGGGTAGAAAAAAACAATCTTCACTCTAGCAATAGGTGAAAAGCCAAGTCTGAACACATTATAGTTGTTTGACAGTTTCTGACAAAATTTCCAGTTCTCTGAACCTTTTGATTAATTGAAAGACTTACCATATTATTTCCCATGTGCTCCCCACTATCCAAATGTCAGGTGTCAAAGCTATGATAGGTCATCATGTACTCAAGAGATCTATTAATTTCTTATCTATCCTTCACCTTTTGTTTTAAAAGTAAACCCTGCCAGAACACAGTGCCCTTTTAAATATAAGCAGAATTAATCACCTTAAAAAGCAAGAACCAAACCGAAACAAAAGTACTCAGAACAAACACGAGGACTCTGATCTTGCCATGCATGTGAGAGTGGGGAGTTTCCCTGCTGCCTTAATCCTTGAGAGTTGTGGCCTGATGGCAAAAATTCTTCTACCCTCTGTCCTAAAGGAAAATATATTGAGAAACATGTGGATTGTTTCTTGGCTAGTGCCCCCAGGACTTTTCATGAGTAAACTCCTGTATCTTCATCACCATCTCAAGAGAAGCCTGCCCAGATCATACATCTAGTGATTGTGGAAACAGAGATGTTGCGCCAGATGAGAGGCCTCATCCTGGATTACACAGGCTTTGATAAGATCAATGTAAAAATGCATCCACTCTCCTCTGCCCTTGGGCACATGGATAATTAAATCACATACTTATTTACAACCACGGAGGGGATGCCAACCTACCTGTACTTAAGCCAAGAAACTTCACATTTGTCAGACCATAAGGGAAGGACATTCCAGAGAACAAGGTTGTCTCTTTATTTTCTTGGGTATTTACACTGGAGAGACCTCAGAAACAATCCAGTTCCAAGCCTCTCACTTTGCAGAGGAGGACATTGGTGCCTGGAGAGGAAAAGCTCAGGGTTCCTTAGCTCAGTAGTGACAGGACTAAGGCAAAAACTTCGGTTTCCCACAAATGGAGGTGATAAAAATAATAAAATATTTATCTGTAAATCTCAAGCTTATGATATTAAATAAGAAAATATGTGTGGAAGCATTATTATATGGATATTAGGTAAAGTTAACAGAACTCGAGCAAGTACTTAATCTCTCTGTGCCTCAGTTTCATCACCTGTGAAGTGGGGGTAATATGCATCCCCCCTCATTAGCTCTGTGAGGAAGAACTAAGTTAAAATGTGTAAATTGATTGGGATGGAACTTGGACCATTGTGTGTACTTCATGGCTGGTTTTTTTTTTTTCTTTTTGAGGTGGGGTCTCGATCTGTTGCCCAGGGTGGAGTGCAGTGGCGTGATCTTGGCTCACTTCAACCTCCACCTCCCGGGTTCAAGTGATTCTCCTGCCTCAGCCTCCTGAGTAGCTGGGACTACAGGCATGTGCCACCATGCCTGGCCAATTTTTGTATTTTTAGTAGAGGAGGGGTTTCACCGTGTTCACCAGAATGGTCTCAAACTCCTGACCTCAGGTGATTCACCTGCCTCAACATCCCAAAGTGCTGGGATTACAAGCATGAACCACCGCGCCCGGCCAATGGCTGTTGTCTATCATGTTGGCTTGTTGAATCTAACATCCAAAGGAATCTTCAATTTGGCCCTGATACTTAATTGATTAAAAAATTTAATTAAGTGATTAACTTACTCTCCTCCCAATTTTCTTATTGGAAATAGGTCCAAAAGATATGATCTCACTGTGCTATTTTTAGGGAGCCCTAGCAACCGTAGGGGAGGCTGTTGTGGGAGACAGGAGACTGTCATCTTTCTAAACATGCAGCCTCTAGGCAATGCCCTGCGGGTATGAACTTGTTTCAAATCCTGGTGCTAGTGGTTGCTGGCTGAGTTCAGATGGACTCCTTTCTCTATTTGGGCATCTGTCTCCTTGACTATATAAAGACAGGTGAATAGGCTTTTTTCAACCAGCTCTAAAGGTCTCTGCAGAAGTTGTAGGTACTGGACATGGATTTATTGATTTCCTAGAACAATTGAGTATAAGTTAAGCCTGTGGACTCAGAAGTCAGTGTCCTGATTTCAAGGGCAGACTTGTGTGATGCAAGTTATTCAACCACTGTAAGACTCAGTTTTCTTATTTGCAAAATGGGGACAACAACACTACTTTCTTCAAGAGTTGTGAGGATTTAATTATATCATGTGTGTGGGCTGGGCCTGGTGGCTAATGTCTGTAATCCCAGCACTTTGGAAGGCCAAGGCAGATGGCTTGAATTGAGCCCAGGAGTTCGAGACCAGCCTGGGCAACATGACAAAAGCCCATATATATAAAACATACAAAAATTAGCTGGGTGTAGTGGCGTGTGCCTGCAGTCCCAGCCACTTGGAAGGCTGAGGTGGGTTGAGCACTTGAGCGAGGAGGTTGAGTGAGAAGTTGCCGTGAGCCGTGATTGTGCCTGTGTACTCTGGCCTGGGTGACAGAGGGAGACTCTGTCTCAAAATAAATAAATAAAAAATAAGTTACTTAACAGTGTGTCTGGCATCCCATAAGCTCCTAGCAATTATTGGCATTATCAAAACAGCCACTGGAAGATTTTGATTTCTAGAGCAAACCTTCTAATATCAGCTTCTTCCATGTTCTTAGTCTTCTCTCAAGTCAAGTACAAAGCTTTGAGTAAATGAGAGTTTGAGTGTGTGGAATGCTGGTTAACCAAGAGTTGGCTCTCCTGCATTTTGTCATTTGTGGATGTTTACAGACAGAATTTGCAAGGGACCTAGTGGGCATCAGATGGCACTTGTCTTGAGCACATTCATTCTGAGGGAAGGAAGTAGATGTATTAATAGTCTCCCACATAATGACCACCACTTTCAAACCATTAAGGCAATCCAGCTTCTGGAAAATCCAGATCAGACGATAACCTACCAGAAGTAGGAGGAACTTCTTCCAAAAAAAAAGAAAGAAAGAAAGAAAAGAAAATCTATCTCATAGGTTTTATCTGAGAGCATCAGGGAATATATTTTCTTGGAGATGAATAAAAAAGAAGCAACTGCTCCATCCACACAAGAGTAATAAATAGTAATAAAATCTCCTGTGAACAGCCACTTCTTAGTAACCTGAACCTAGAAGATGTGGGTTCAAAGTCATGGGTAGAAAGATATTAGATGTATCACAGAAAAACACAGAGAACATGGAGAACTTGGCTATGGATTTATGACATGTTTATGAGGCTGAATATTTGCTTTTTAAGGGCCTCCCAACCATCCTTTGCAAAGAAAAGGTGTCTCTAGAGAATGTTTCAACTCAGCCTCCTGGAGGGTTATAGGGGAAGGGGATAGGGGAGGCAGAGGGGCTGTTGATCTTATGATGGAAGAGCAAGTGAGCAAGTGAACTTGCGTGAGCCTCAGCCCCTTTGCATAGGAAGTTAACTCAAGAGCCTTGATGTTAGGTCAGCATCTGGGCAAGTGTGCCTTCTGGAGGAGAGGTCTTAGAGGGGGTTTTACCTGAAGCCAGCTCTTGAGTTCCAGGCCATGGAGTCCTTGGCACGTTGGTAATGGAACCACTTCTTTCATAACTCTCAGCTCTCCCCCTACAGCCTCTGATCCTCTCTGCACTTCCCTGCCCTTGAATCTTACTGTCTGGTGACCTCTGCTCTGGGCTGGCTGTCCAGTCCCCTAACTGTATCTCTCCCAGGCTTTCTTTCAGTGGGTTCTCTGCTTTTACCATCTGCCCATACATGGAACCCATTACTTTGTCCCATGTCAATCAATTATCATTATCTCAGTTCTCATAATAACGTGCAATTGAGTACTCACTATGTGCTCATTGCTAGGTACTTCACAGAAATTATCTAAGATCCTTACAAAAACCCAGAGAAGTGGGTATTTGTAGCACCGATTTTTAACATAAGATTGAAGCTCAGCTTGCTTACTTGATGCTTACTCTCTTCATGGCGCTATAACAAAATACCTTAGACTGAGTACTTTATAACGAACAGAAATTTAATTCTCACAGTTCTGGAGTTTGGTACGTCCAAGATCAAGGTGCTGTCAGATTTGATGTCTGGCAAGGGCTCACTCTCTGCTTCCAAGATGGCGCCATGGTGTTGCATCCTCAAGTGGTGGAAGGGATGGAAGGAACTTGCTCCCTCAAGTCCTTTTATAAAGGCACTCATCATTCATAAAGGTGGAGCCCTCCTGGCCTAATCACTCTGAAAGGCCTCACCTCTTGAGACTGTTGCATTGGGAATTAAGTAAGTTTCAATATAAATTTTGAAAGAGACACAAGCATTCAAACCGTAGCACCTGATTTGTCCAAACTTGCGCAGCTAGTTAGTGGCGGAGCCAGAATTACATCCAAAACCCGCTCTCCAAGATCTGGGGTCTTTGCACAACCTCAGTAGTCTTCAACTCCATGTCATCAAGGGATTTTTCTCAGAATAAAGTCATATAGAAGGGAAATAAATGTGGAGCTTTTATTTACAACAACCTTATCATATGTTACAATGAGGCATTCATTTTGAGTTATCTGTTAGATAAAATTCATTGATTTATTAATTAATTTAAATTAATTTATATGTATTAATTAATCATTTAAATTAATTTAAATTATTTAAAATATTTAATATGTATTAACTAATTCATTTAAATTAATTTAAATTTTAAAAATTTATTAATTAATTCATTTAAATTCATTTAAAATTTATTAATTAATTCCATAGAATTGAGTTATGTTTGAGCACATACCTTCTTGTTGTAAGTGAGACCCTGGGCAACAAACTTACCCTCTCTGGGTTTGTAAGACGGGGATAATAAGGCCTCCTTGGTAGGTCGTAGTTAGGTTTAGAGAGGGTAATGGCGTCAAGTGCCTGGTACCTGGGAGGCACTGCATAAATGGTGGTTATTACTATGATTTCACACTTCATTTTAGTCAAAATACTAAGATCATAAGGATTAATTTCTCATTTAATTAGTGACCTAAAAGGATGTTGGTGTCCTTAAAGCCACCAGAATCCAGATGAAACTTCAGGGCTCTCTAGCCCTGCATGATAGAGAAGGTCCCATCCACCTGGGAGAATGTGAAGGGTACCAGGACATGTTTAAGTCTGTGGAGGGATGTGCACAGCTGCTCTTATGAGCCAGGGACCCTACCCACAGGGGATTCTGGAATGGGATACTGACATTAGGAACATGGCTTCTCAGTGCTTTGGAAAATTCTTCAGTTCCACAGCCCCTTCTGGCAGCTCCAGGGGGCTCTGATTTTGACATTACCCTGCATAGTAGATCGCTAGGTAACGTTTATTACTCCTAAATGTCTTTCTTAATGGTTGAATTCCCGGAAGGTAGTATTCCTGCTTCAGGCTGCATTTCAAGATGTGACTTTCACTTGGAACAACTTGGAACAGAGCCAAGAACTGGACTTTAGGGAGGGACTTGGGCCATGAAATGCTGCGCTAGGGAAGAGGCTTGGGAAGAGAGGAAATACCTCCATTCCTTTGCAGCTGCCACTCAAAGAAAGCAAGCTGTTTCCTCTTTCTCTCTGGGGTCCTCTTCTTCCTGCTGCCACAAGTTTCCATATGGATGTCCTACGAGAGCCATGGAGACCTGCAGTAACTTACCCGTGAGTATTTGTTAGTGTTCCCAGCAGATGCATAAGGAGGAGAGAAGGCAAGTTTGTCAGGTGGGGCCTCTGGTTACATGAAGCATTTCCCATGTGGAATAATGGACTTGGAGAAATTGTGTATGCTTTTGGGCTGAGCTAGGCCAAGTGACCTCAAGGACATTTGAATATTAATTAGGGCATATAAAACCTGGAAGGGACTCACAGTCCTAATCATTGAGTTAGAATGATAGCATTTTATATCTGGAATTTAGGAGACACTCCAGGGTTCTGGGAAGTTGTGCCATGTCCCAACATGTATTTCTTGAGTGTATTAGTGAGGGCACTTGGGTGCAAGTGAAAGAAACTCAAATTAGTTTAAGGAAAAACCCAAGAGAAGAAGAGAGGTACTGGCCTATGTGCTTGAAAAGCCCGGGGGTGGATCTTGGGCTGTGGCCACGGCTGGACGCCCCGAGCCTCAGTCTCTTTCTTTCCATTTTAGATCCTTGCTCACTTCTGCACTGGGTTCAACACCAGGGGGCTTTTCAAATGGTGACAAAGGTGGCCACTGCTATGTCTCTGTTTTCACTATTCTCAGAACTGGTGATCCTAGAAAAAAAGAATACAAAATTCCAGCCCAACTACGAGGAATGACATGACTGACCTGGCTTGGGCCACGGGCCCGTTTCTTGAAACAATTGCTTCATCCAGAATTCTGATTGGCACCATCTCTGAAATCATAGCTTGGTTGGAGAATCTGGGATGTCCTTGCTTTCTCGACAGTGAAAGAATTTTTGCCACAGTTGCCTGTGGTAGGTAGAATAATCCCCTGCCACTCCACCCAAAAATGTTCACATCCCAATCCCCAGAACCTAGGCATCTGTTACGTTTCATGGAAAGGGTGGGGAGGGAGAATTGAGGTTGCAGGTTGAATTAAGGATGCTAATAAACTGTTCTTAATGAGATTAACCTGGATTATGCAGGTGTGCCTATTGTAATCACAGGCCCTTAAATGGGAAAGAGGGAGGCAGAAACAGAGAGAGGGCCTCGGGAAAAAGACTCGCCCAGCCATTGCTGGCTTTGAAGATGGAAGGTGACCAGGACTGAAGGGCAGACAACTAGAACCTGGAAGGGGCAAGACAATAGGTTCTCCCCTACAGCCTCCAGAAGGAACCAGCCCTACCGACACCTTGATTTTAGCCCAGGGAGACCCACTTTAGACTTCAGGCCTCTGGAACTGTAAGATAATAGATCTGTGTTGTTTCAAGCTGCTAAGTTTGTGATGATTTGCTACGCAGCAACAGGAAACTAATATACTGCCCCAAAATAAAGACTCTGCTCAGCTTTCCTGCATCCAGGTGTGGCCACGACTAAGTTCTGGGCATAGGAGGAACAGTTGTGTGGCAGCTTCTGGCAATGTTAGTCCACCTCCTTCTCTTCATCTCTCTTTCCCACTGCTGCCTAGACATGGATGCTAATTGGACCACAAGGATGAGGCCATACCCTGAAGAGAATGGAGGCGTGAGCTGGAAGGAGCAGAGCCATAAGACCAGTGTTGGGATTCTCATCTCCACACCTTCACTTGGGCAAGAAATAAACTTCTATCTTATTCAAGCCACCTTTTTTTTTTTTTTTTTTTTTTAACGTGGAGTTTCACTCTCATCCAGGCTGGAGTGCAGTGGCACAATCTTGGCTCACTGCAACCTCCGCCTCCCTGGTTCAAGCCATTTTCCTGCCTCAGCCTCCCGAGTAGCTGGGCTTACAGCCGTACGCCACCAAACCTGGCTAATTTTTGTATTTTTAGTAGAGATGGGGTTTCACCATGTTGGCCAGGCTGGTCGTGAACTCCTGACCTCAAGTGATCCACCCACCCCGGCCTCCCAAAGTCCTGCGAGCCACTGCGCAGTGCGAGCCACTGCGTCGGCCATGCCACTGTTATTTTAGGTGTTTTCAAAACTCACAGCTGGAGCCAACCCTAACTCCTGTAGAAAGAAACAGCCTTAACTCTGACATTTAAGGAGGCCCAACAGACCCAGTGTCTCCACACACAAGCTGAGAGCATCCCAAGGGTCTCCCAGCGGTGATTCAGGAGCTGTCGACTCCGTACTTGGTTCCCCCCAGTGTCTTTCCCATTGGATGCTGCAGTCTTGGCGTCCCTGCCTCTTGCCGTTGCTGCTGTTGTCTATTCTTAGGCAACCCTCACCATCCCTGAATCAGCCTGGCTCTCTGGACTCCGTGCGACTTTGGTGAGTACCCGTGAGTCAGCTCTGGTCCTATGGAACGTACTCCCACCCTAGTGTGCCTGCCACCACACCCCACTCAGAGAAAGCTAAATAAAAATACAAGATGTAGTTAGCATGGAAGACCTTGTCTTAGGTCTCTGTGTGTGACTTCATAGGAAATGAATCAGTTATAATAGCTAACATATACTGAATGCTTACCATGTGACAGAAAATTAAGTGAGCCATTTTTTAACTTGATTTTATAATCAGAGCAACAGTAGGAGGTAAGTACTAGTGTTATCTCCCTTTATAGGTAAGAAAACTGAAGCTGTGCTAGTAGAGAAATTAAATAATTTATCTGAGATCACTCATCTGTTAAGTGGCAGAGGCAATGTATAAACCAGGCAATCTGATTCTGGAGCCCATGCTGTGATAGATCAGTGTGCTACCTCCCAAGCCCAGTGACTTTCATCTTCTGAGTAGCACCTCATGTAATAAAATGTTTAGACAATCATGATAATGGCTCAGAGCACCAGGCAGGGCTGCCATGTATGGTTGGGTGGACTGTGCACTGCACAACTCAGGAGGTGCCATTCACATTGTCATATTTCATTTGTAACTCCTTGAGTTGTGCAGAGGACAATCCACACAACTACATATGGCTACTCTGAGGCCTTGGGGCCTGCACCGGCTGATATCAGGAGGTCACAGGGAAATGCCAAGAACTCAGCTGAGGAGCTATTAAAAACTTCTTGGGTGTTGGTGTTGAAAATTAGGAATCAGGGAAGTAAGCCAAGGTAATGGGAGACAGGAACACAGAGGACTCTTGCTGGGGCAACTTGACAAAATGCTGGGTGGTTTCTTCCACACTCAGACCTACACTAGATGACTTTTACAAAGGGGGAGGGGAGGGGCTAGTTTTGTTTTTGCATCATAAAAATAATACACACTTATTAAAGGCCATTTAGGAAATGTAGAAACATTTAAAGAGTTTAATATTTTAGATAATAAAATATTAGCGGTGGTTTGTCCTATAACCCAAAGAAAACCACTGTTAATATTTTATTCTATTGGCTGCATCTTCTCTAGGGTTTTTTTCTCTTTCTACATATATTTCCATAGATATCTATACATAGAGTGAGAGCTCTCTCTGCGGGAGAGATCAATATATTATTTGTACATGGTTGATCCTGCTAGAAATAGGAATACTATTTGTACAATTTTCACCTGGCCCTCTAGAAACAGTTCAGATGGGACTGTGCTCAGTTTTGCTTGTCCTGGAACCTCTTAAAGGCTCTACTTGGCTGCTGGCACAGGCTATGGAGGGGGTTTAGGGAACTAGTAGGCCATAGGATGGAGAGGCTCTAGTAGGTTTGAAAGGGAGAAGCAGGAATGATCCATGGGATGGAGAATGCAGCCCAGTCCAACACAGGGTCCTGGTGGTGAGGGGCTCACTGAATCCTACAGGCCAGTGGAAAGTCTTGAGCCTGCTTGTACACCAGGGAGGTTGGTGGCCTCCCTGATGATGAAGTCTTCCTCCTAAAAGAGACCTTCGGGGGTTGTAGTTCAGCCTCCTCCCTCCTCTTCATTACCTTCCTAGCCCACCTTAACAGCACAAACACATTTTCTAGCTGAGGAAACTATGCCTTAGGGAGGTAAGTTGACCCACTTGAGGTCATACAGTGAGTCAGTGTCATACTGGGACCGGAACTCGGGGCTCCTGCCTTCTTTCCAAGCCTGGAAATGTGTGCTGTTGAAGACCAGTCTTCCTCCTGAAAGAGTCCTTTGGAGTCTCTTGCTCTCCAGTGAAGAATATGCTGGAATAAAGAACCACATTCCACATTGCTCTGGAATAAAGAACATTCCATGGTCAAAGCAATGTGGGAAGGCTGCAAATTGCAAATCCTTTCTTGGAGGTTCATAAGCAACTTAGCTTACTAAAGTCTCAGAGAAGGCCTGAAGCAAAGAAACCTGTTTAACTTGGTTCAATCCGTTGTTGCTTGAACTTATGTGGGAAGTTTCCATTGCTCATCTAGTTATGCCTTGAGGAACATATGTTGGGAAAGAGAGGCTGTGTTACGCCACACTGCCTGTCCACTGAGGCCAGAAAGGATACCTGAGGACACAGGAAATGTCACACTGGGTGAGAGTACCATCCTTCCAGCCCAGGAATTTGCTCTCTGATAGGGCCATCAAGAAAAGTGTTGTAATAGCATGTGGCTGTCCTTTGCTGATGCCAAGCTTAGAGGCCAGAGACGGTTTTTGTTTTTTGTTTTTGTTTGAGAGGCAGTCTCACTCTGTCACTCAGGCTGGAGTGCATCGGTGTGATCTTGGATCACTGCAACCTCTGCCTCTTGGGTTCAAGCGATTCTCCTGCCTCAGCCTCCCGAGAGCTGGGATTAGAGGTGCTTGCCACCATGCCTGGCTAATTTTTGTATTTTTAGTGGAGACGGGGTTTTGCCATGTTGGCCAGGGTGGTCTCAAACTCCTGACCTCAGGTGATCTGACCGCCTCGGCCTCCCAAAGGGCAGAGATTGCAGGCGTGAGCCACCATGCCTGGCCTGAGACAGGGTTTTCTTAATGGCCTAATAGCTTTAAATGATACTGTGTTTCCAAGTGGATTTAAACTTTTGAAAATTCCAAGTAGCTTACATTAAGTAAGTGCCATGTGAGCACTTTCTTGCCTGTTGTGTTCATCTGTGTATCCTCAATGCCTTGAACAGTGACTGGTCCACAGTAGATACTCAATAAAGACTTGCTGAATAAATTGAATGAAATTTCCAGTTACTTTTCGAGGCTACATAGAGTTCCAAAATAACTTTCGTCTGCATGACATAAAATCTTTAACTTTCCTCTTCCAGGCTGTGAGATTTGCAACTTACTATTTCGATTTAACAAATGCTTATGTAATACTTAATGTATAGAAACCCTATGCTGGGCATATTCTCATATAAAAAATCCCTTAATTAATATTGTCAGTGACCCTGTAAAGTACAATGGCAAAAATGACAATTACCTTTGCATCAGCCTAACATAATCTCAATTTTCCAGGTGAGGAGGCTGAGGTTTGGAGGTGTTAGGTGACTTAACCAAGGTGGTGTTCTTAAGTGTTGAAGTGAGGTTTATGAACCCATAGCCACAGCCAGGAGTAGCTTATTTATGGAGCTTCCCTGGAATGATAAAAGTAGACTTACGATAAATCAACAAGAGGCAGGTCCCAGATGAAGTCTCCTCCGGGTTATAAAGAAAGGCACTTCCTCTTCTGAAAAGTTGTCTGCAGCAAGGACTGGTTATTATGACTGTCCTGGGCACCAAATAGGGACTCTAGGCCACCTGTTAAATGTCTTTGCGGAAAATTATTCTGCTTAAAGCACAATAACTCTGAGAATTGAGAAACATGAATAGTTCCCAGCTGATGGAACAGCTGAGGCACTAAGCCTCCCCAAGCCTTGGTTACAGCAACACAATGCCATAACACAAGAGCATGACTTCAAATTTCCCCATCCACTCAGTAGGTTGATAGTTCTTTTTCCACCCAACACGTTGAATGCCCAGGTATTGCTCTTATTAGTGCTAGAGTAACTTTTTCATTTTTAAGAATTAAAAAAAGACAGCCATTCTAACACCTGGTTACCTCCTGGAAACAGTGTCTATTCCTCTGAGCCAGCACAAAGCGCTGTTAATTACACTTTGTTTAAGAGAGAGTGGCTGGCTGGATGGGAAGATTATGTTTCAATGTATTTGTAGGATGTTTGAGCTGGGAGGAGCCCTGAAATCAACCTGCCTCTCATTTTAAGAATAGAAAACTGAGGCTCTGAGGCCACCCAAGGTCATGCTCTTGATTCTTAGGGCAGTTTTATAAAAACCCTGCTATCTGAAATATAACCTTGGCTTCATCACTCATACTGTGTTACTTTAAGCAAGTACTTACCTCTCTGTTCTTTAATCATCTGTCAAATGCAGGCGGTAAGAGTTACCTACCTTATAGAGTTGGAGTAAGGAGTACACGAGATTTTGCCTGTAAAGTGCATTTCCAAGTGCCAGACACACAAAATTGCTCAGTAAATTAGCATTTTAAAATCCTTACTGATATTGTCATTCTCCCTTCCCCCCGAACCCCTCTACAACTGCATAATCTCCCTAGTTGGGGGAATGAGCTCTGGGGCGGGGGGGGCCCTCTCTGTTTGTCTGCCCCTTGCAACCTGGAGATCGAGGAAGAGCACGTTAGTGGTGTTTGTAGCAGGAGTTTCCCTGCCTGCTAGTTTCCATGTCTGCAGGACACATAGTGTTCTGTGAGACCCTGAATGTGTTTCCTGAAAGTTTATGTGTTGAAAACTTAATGGCCAGGCATAAGAATGATACAATGAATTTTGGTGACTTGGGAGGAAGAGTGGGAGGGGAGCGAGGGGTAAAAGACTACAAATATGGTGCAGTGTATACTGCTTGGGTGATGGGTGCACCAAAATCTCACAAATTACCGCTAAAGAACTTACTCATGTAACCACACACCACGTGTACCCCAATAACCTATGGAAAAATTTAAAAAAATTATGTACTCCCCCCCCCAAAAAAGAAAGACAACCCAAGTGTCTATAACAGTAGTAAGAGGTAATTAGGCCGTGGGGACTTTGCCTTTATAAATGGATTAATACCATTATAATCGGAGTGGGTTAGTTATCTCTGGAATGGATCCCTGATAAAAAGGATGAGTTCAGCCCCATTTTTCTCTTTGTCTCGTGCACTTGCTTGCCATGTGGTGCCTTCTGCCATAGCATGACCCTTGCCTGATGCTGGCACCATTTCTGGGTCTTCCCAGCCTCCAGCACTGTGAGCCATATAAACTTCTATTCTTTAGAAATTACCCGGTCTGTGGCATTTTGTTACAGCAGCAGAAAATGAACTAAGACACGGGGCTTTTTCTGACTCTGAGAAAAGTATTCTGCTAAATCCACTCACATTAAGGTGACAGTGATCATGTTTTATTCCTCTCGGGAGTGAAACATTACTCCTGAGAGTAATGCCTGGGAGATGATATTTAATGCAAAGTAATTCATTTCCAAGGGCAGCGGGGAGGGGTGTCAGGTAACAATGCCGAGGGGATGGGAGAGGGAATTTGGATCTTGGGGCTCGGTCTTCCTGGTGCCCCAACAGTAAACCTACAGAAGCTGATTATCTGCTTGGCCCAGGCCCAGGGCTCCCCTTGCCCGCCGCTGGGGATGTGATGTGCTCTCACAGGGAGGACTTCCTGCTGGGGAATCCAGGCCTGAAGGAGCTGCTTCTTGGTGGTGGGAAGGAGGAATCAAAGCCCCTGAGGTGTGGGCTGCACTAGACAGGTTTGGACGGGCAGGTCGAATACTGTGAAGCTTTATTGTTTCTGAGACTCTACCTGGGCTCAGGGTTCAAAATCAAAAGCTTCCCACAGCTAAGATTAGCTAAGTGAAAACCCACTGCACTTTCTCTATAGTAGAATGGCTTACAAACCAAAGCAGAGGGCATGGTGGCTCAAGGATGTAATCCCAGCACTTTGGGAGGCCAAGGCGAGCGGATCATCTAAGGTCAGAAGTTCGAGACCAGCCTGGCCAACATGGCGAAACCCCTTCTTTACTAAAAATACAAAAATTACCCGGGTGTGGTGGTGTGCACCTGTAATCCCAGCTACTTGGGAGGCTGAGGCAGGAGAATTGCTTGAACCTCGGAGGCGGAGGTTGCAATGAGCCAAGATCATACCAGTGCACGTCAGCCTGGGTGACAGAGAGAGACTCCGTCTCAAAAACAGACAAAACAAAACAAAACAAAACAAAAAACCAATGCAGAGAAAATATCACCATAAGCACAATTAGCAAGATAGTCCATTTAAATAGCACAAATTGGTTTTAATTTTATGTCAATGTGCTAACAATTCAACATTGAAATAATTATTTTTTGTATAAGACACAATTATCTGTGCAAGACAGAAACGCAGGAGTGCCCTTTTGTCTTTCTCCTCTTTGGCCCCTATTTTGAATCCAGCATTGAGTCATGCTGTGCTTCTAAATAACTCTCGAATCTCTCCACTTCTCTTCCCAGCAGTCCCACCGCCTCCATCATTGCTACACTGGATATTGAGTGGCCTCCTCCATGTCCTCTCTGGGCCCCTCAGTATCAATCCAGTATTTATTGCAGTATCTCCAAGAATTTGCACGCAATATGATCCATTGTCCTGCAGGCAGAAGCCATTAGTATTTTGATTTTTATTTATGTTAAAATTAAGAAAGCAAGCCTTCCTGACATTCGGTGACTGGCTTGGTTGTGGCTCCTTGCCCAATTCTTCTGTCAGCCAGTCTAAAGTCAATGTTTGGTTCAAGAGGCATCTGGGGACTCCAGAACATGACGGCGTTCTCAGGGAGCCTGCGTGGTTTTGTTCGCTCTCGTTGTGTTGCAATGAACTGCCGTTTGTATCTTCTCCAGGAGAATGCTGTTCGTGGATTACATTAAGTAGTTCCAATTAAACGAACTTCCAAACAATAGACAAGCAACGTAAAAGGATTCCTGAATCCTTTTTGAAGATTAAAGATACAATTATACACTGCATAATAATGCTTTAGTCAATGATGGACCGCATATATGACTGTGACAGTGACAGTGTTCCATAAAACTATAATGGGCCGGGCGTGGTGGCTCACATCTGTAATCCCAGCACTTTGGGAGGCTGAGGTGGGCAGATCACCTGAGGTCAGGAGTTCGAGACTAGCCTGGCCAAAATGGTGAAACCCTGTCTCTACGAAAAATATAAAAGTTAGCAGGGTGTGGTGGCATGTGCCTATAGTCCCAGCTACTCGGGAGACTGAGGTACGAGAATTGCTTGAACCCGGGAAGCAGGGGTTGCAGTGAGCTGAGATCGTGCCACTGAAGTCTAGTCTGGGCAACATAGTGGGACTCTGTCTCAGAAAAAAAAAAAAAAAGCCAAAAAACCAAAAAAAAGAAAAAAACCCCAAAAACAACAACTATAATGGAGCTCAAAAATTCCTGTCACCTAGTGAAGTCATTGCTGTTGTAATGTAGTAGTGCAACATACTACCTTTCCTGTGTTTAGATACACAAATACTAATACAACAAATACTGTTGCAATTGCTTATAGCGTTCAGTACAGCAGCCTGCTGTACAGGTTTGCAGCCTAGGAGTAATAGGCTCTACCATACAGCCTGGGTGTGCAGTAGGCTAGAATATCTAGGTGTACACGAGTATACTCTATGATGCTCGACAACAAAATGGCCAAACGACACATTTCTCAGAACGTTAAGTGTGACTGTAATACTACAGGCAAGGAAAGGGCAACAATAAGCTAATCAAAAATATGGGATGAAATATGGACAAATATCTACTATTGTTTATTAGTAATAGCTCTTACCCTAAGTATATATTGTCCTTGGCGATATTAACTGATGATAACATGCAGTCATAATTTTCAAGACTTAAAATCATTTCACTAGGGAAACGTTCAAACACACATAAAATAGAAAATATAATCACCAGGCTGGGCATGGTGGCTCACGCCTGTAATCCTAATACTTTAAGAGACCGAAGTGGGAGGATTGCTTGGGGCCAAGTGTACAAGACCAGCCTAGGAAACGTAGCAAGACTCTTTCTCTACAAAAATAAATAAATAATAAATAAATACAGTTAGCTGGGTGTGATGGCCTGTGCCTACAGTCCCGGCTGCTCAGGAGACTGAGGTAGGAGGATCACTTGAGCCCAGGAGATCAACGCAGTGAGTTATACAGTCCGGCCTGGGTGAAAGAACAAGATCCTGTCTCAAAAAAATTGGTTAATTAAAAAAACGAGATATAATTATGACCCCATGTGCCTATCACTCAACTTCAACAATTATCAACACATTGTCAAGACAAGACTTCAAAAACTATTTTTTGTTAGCTCATTTAAAAAAATGTTCTGTATTTGTATGTTTTATAATGTACATAAACGATACAGTGTGTGTGTGTGTGTATACATATATACACACACATTTACATTTACAGAAACCAAAGGTGTATACTCAAAACTTTATCACTTGTAAGGGTATGTAGTCAAATGGATAGAGAAGTCTGCTCCAAGCTGCCCTCAGGAGACCCTTCCAATATGCAAATTTGATCACGTTGTTCTGTCTTGCATATCCCTCAATGGCTTCCCATTGCTTTTAAGAAAGTTTGCAGGGACTCACCTAGTCTCTTGCCTCACTCCGCACCTTGCTTTCTTTGCTCTGGCCCCAATGGCAGTTTGCAGGGCAAACTCATGCACAGTGCACATATTGGCCCACATTTCCTCCTGCCCAGGGTCTTTGCACATTCTTCCTCCTCTGCTTTCCTTCTCAATGACAGTTTCACTTCCTTAGGGAATCCTTTGGTTCCCTCTAATCCAGATCTGGTTTCCTGAATGTGAGCCATTCTTATGGAACTGAATTCTTTTCCTTCCTTGCATGTGTCTCAGTCTGTCACAATAGATTGATTTTAGTGATGGCTAATGTCTCTTCCTTCCGCTAGACTGTAATCTCCAAGAAGATGCTACACATGACCTTTTCTACCTATCCCCAGTGCCTAATGATGTGGCCAGCACATAGTAGGCATTCAACAAACTGTGGATTAAATGAAGGCTTGTCATCATTCAAGGTTAAAAAAGTGTAAAGGTCAGATGTAATCCCTGTGAACCAGTTGGTGGATGAATCATCATTGCATAAGTTCAACACTGGAAGAGATAAAGAACAATATAAGACAACAATTCAAGTTCACGGGCGGTGTGTGGTTAATTGCCAAACAGGCACCGTGGATGTCAAATGCATTAGGTTCAAAGAGAGAACACTGTGGGGTGGGCTGGGCTGATTTCAGATGGTATCACCCTTTGAAATAGAAAAGCCACATGGGAACAAACACAGATTGATGTCCTGGAATCTGAACTTCTTGCTTGTAATACTGAAAGCATAATTTAATTTTGATTTACAAGAGGCTCTAATTTGACCCTGAAGTCATCATGATAATGTTATCTTCCCAGCTCATTCCCACGTGAATGAAATCTGCTGTTTTATCAGGCTTTGCATCCACCAAGCCTTGAAGATGGGACTGTGGTTTATCAGCAATAACATCTTTCCTTAGGTCTTGCAAAAGTCCCTCCAAGTCTGACTCTTGACTGAGCTTTCATATGTATTTTTTTTTTGTAGTTTTGTAATAGAGGGATTTGTTTTTATATGATCTGGTAGAGAACCAACTCTTGGTATTAATTTAGAAGGTTGTAGGCTGATTTGTGAAGCTCAGCCTGACATTCATATGATCTGAACTTCTTTTTTCCCAAGAGAAGCTCTGTTTGCATTGGTTTTAGTTTCAACATATACTTGTTTATTTATTTTTTATTGGTTTCTAATTTGTCTCCCTTCTCTAGAATGTAAGCTTCATGAAAGCAAGGACCTTAACTGCCGTGTCCCCATTGTAACCTCAGCACCTAGGACGGGGCAAGACAGAAACACAGTAGTGCCCCTTTGTCTTTCCCCTCTTTGCTGTCTATTTTGATTTCAGCATTGCGTCGTGCTGTGCTTCTAAATAACTCTCGAATCTCTCCACTTCTCTTCCCATCAGTCCCACCACCTCCATGTCCTCTCCGGGCCCCTCAGTATCAATCCAGTATTTATTGTAGTATCTCCAAGAATTTGCACACAATATGATCCCTTGACATGCAGGTGCTCAATACATATTTGTTGAATGACTGACTGACTCTAGGGCGAAGGTCTGAAGGAGAGTGGAGTTTATGGTTGCTTTTGAAAGCACATAGACCAGAAGCCTCTGACCTGCTATTTCAAAATCTCTCATGCTTACAACTTGAGGGCAGGGGACATTTTTCTCCCCATCTTTTTATTTCCTGAAATTGGCAACAGATGCTTGTTCATAGTAAATGCTGAGAGGACATCAGCTAAAGAAATCAAAGAGAATTCTGGATCGTCATTTGACCACAGCAATGGAGAAGGAAGAGCAGGTGAGAGAGGACTGGTTTTAAAATGGGCAGACCTAGAGTGAAGTCCCAGTTCTCACTCACAGAACAACATTGGCAAATCGCTGGAATTCTCAACCTCAGTGTATTCATCTGTATAATTGGCATATCAACAGCAGAAGACCTTGTCCCAGGGCCACTGCAAGACACTCTTTCTGGGAAGCACTCTGTAAACAGTGAAATGTCTAGAAATGAGAGTCATGGACTTTGGCCGAAGCGATCAGGAAAGGCTGGGGATTCCCATCCGGTGGTTGGTGATGTTCTTGGCCTTCAGATGGACATTGGACTCAGAGGCTGAACCTGCTGGGTCCAGATTTGCAGGTCTTTTCCTCCATAAGCTCCCCTTGTCACCACCTTCCTTTGTCCCCTCCCTCCTCCACCTCCAGTCTCCCTTTATGCTGGCTCATCAGGCCTGTCTGAATTGCCAGATGAAATGCAACTCGATAGCCTGAGTTATCTAGAATTACATTCCAAAAACATCTCTGCGTTTCCTCAGGGAAGGAAGGAAAACAGGGACCAGGGCACAAGAGGGCATAGAGTACCCTCTAGGCACATTCTACCTTTTCCTTTGTTCAATTTGGCCTGTGGTTTCCTAAAGAATTTCCCCCAACCGTTGCCAGCCCTGTAGATGGAATCAGGAGTCTCCTATTGGGTATGATCTGAGGGGAGTTGGACAACCCTGCCCTAATCTCTCCTATTGGCCTGAAATTCTCAGAGTACCTGAACTTTTGGTTTTGCAGCCAATATGTTTCCACTGAAGGTTATAATTAGCCATTATCAACTGAGTTTCAATTCAGGTTATCTTGAACTCCCTGGACCTGACACACAAAAGTGATAACTTTTGATAGAAAAGACAGTATCAGGCTGGGCGTGGTGGCTCATGCCTGAAATCCCAGCACTGTGGGAGGCTAGGAGTTCGAGACCAGCCTGGCCAACATGGCAAAACCCCATCTCTACTAAAAATACAAAAAACTAGCCAGGCATGGTGGCATTTGCCTGTAATCCCAGAATCCCAGCTACTCAGGAGACCGAGGCACAAGAATAGCTTGAACCCCAGAGGCAGAGGTTGCAGTGAGCCGAGATCATGCTAGTGCACTCCAGCCTGGGGGACAAAGTGAGAATCTATCTAAAAAAACAGAAAAAAATAAAAAAAGAAAAAAGAAAAGACAGCATCAAGAAAGTACTGATCATGAAGACTATACTTTCAGGGATCATTTCTATAGTTCGTTACTAGAAAAGTTTTTCTGAACATGTAGAGCACCGACAGAAACTGGACCCCTTCCTTACACCTTATATAAAAATTAACTCAAGATGGATTAAAGACTTAAATGTAAAACCCAAACCATAAAATCTCTAGAAGAAAACCTAGGCAATACCATTCAGTACATAGGCATAGGCAAAGACTTCATGACTAAAACAGCAAAAACAATTGCAACAAAAGCGAAAATTGACAAATGGGATCTAATCAAACTGAAGAGCTTCTGCACAACAAAAGAAACTATCATCAGAGTGAACAGGCAACCTACAGAATCAGAGAAAACTTTTGTAAGCTACTCATCTGACACAGGTCTAATATTCAGAATCTACAAGGAACTTAAACAAATTTACAAGAAAAAAAACCCATCAAAAAGTGGGCGAGGGATATGAACAAACACTTCTCAAAAGAAGACATTTATGCAGCCAACCAACATATGAAAACAAGCTCATCATCACTGTTGGTCATTAGAGAAATGCAAATCAAAACCACAATGAGACACCATCTCAATGCCAGTTAGAATGGCGATTATTAAAACGTCAGGAAGCAACAGATGCTGGCGAGGCTGTGGAGAAATAGGAACACTTTTACACTGTTGGTGGGAGTGTAAATTAGTTCAACCATTGTGGAAGATAGTGTGGTGATTCCTCAAGGACCTAGAACCAGAAATACGCTTTGACCCAGCAATCCCATTACTGGGTATATGCCCAAAGGATTATAAATCGTTCTACTATAAAGACACATGCACATATATGCTTATTGCAGCACCATTTACAATAGCAAAGACTTGAAAATGTGGCACATATACACCATGGAATGCTATGCAGCCATAAAAAAGAATGAGTTCATGTCCTTTGCAGGGACATGAATGAAGCTGGAAGCCATCATTCTCAGCAAACTAACACAGGAACAGAAAACCAAACACTGCATGTTCTCACTCATAAGTGGGAGTTGAACAGTGAGAACACATGGACACAGGGAGGGGAAACATCACACACCAGGGCCTGTCCGGGGCATGAGGGGAAAGGGGAGGGAGAGCATTAGGACAAATACCTAATGCATTTGGGGCTTAAAACCTAGATGACGGGTTGATGGGTGCAGCAAACCACCATGACACATGTATACTTATGTAACAAACCTGCATGTTCTGCACATGTATCCCAGAGCTTAAAGTATAATTAAAAAAAAAAGGACATCATGGAAGGAGATCCAGGGTAGCTGAGGGTATAATGGACCTCAAGAACTGAGCCAAGGGAGAGGATAGAAACATAGAGCTAGGGGAGTGGGAGAGAGGAGAGGAGGTACTTATAAACTGACTGCATCTCAGATCTGCCCAGAGTGACTCTGGTCTGCCTTTTCAATTTTAAGCCTCAGTGAACTGGTTCATTATTAATTAATTGTTATTAATTAGCATTAGTGGAAGTACAGTAACTTTTATTTAAGGTACTCTTTATTTTTTCAAAACAAAATAGTCCTGTTGATTTGTCAGCTTCTCATAATAATGTCATTATAATTTTATCTACTTTCATTATTATAAGACAATCCAGAGGAGATTGTGAGCTCCTAGATAAATAGCCTCTGGCCTCTTCCTCATGCTCCCTCCCCATGCCCAGTCCTGCCCCTGCCCTGTTCTCTGCTTGGGCTTTTCCTCTCCCTGGACTGCTTTCACTCTCCAACTGTACCTGTTGGAATCCTTCAGAGCTGAGCCCACAATTTATCAGCCTGGGAAAATTCTCATGATTTCTGTGCCACGTCCTGAGGTCCTGAGTAGCACTTACTCATTTGCTTTCTCATGCACCCTCATGTCTGCCTCCTGGCACAGAGTTAAGGGTAAACTTGCCTTTATTTTATTACTATTATTATTTTTTGAGATGGAGTCTGTCTTTGTTGCCCAGGCTGGAGTGCAGTGGCACAGTCTCTCACTGCAACTTCTGTCTCCCAGGTTCAAGTGATTCTGCTGCCTCAACCTCCTGAGTAGCTGGAATTATAGGCGTGCGCCACCATACCCTGCTAATTTTTGTATTTTTAGTAGAGATGGGGTTTCACCATGTTGGCCAGGCTGGTCTTGAACTCCTGACCTCAGGTGATCTGCCTGCCTTTGCCTCCCAAAGTGCTGGGATTACAGGTATGAGCTGCCATGCTTGCTTTTTTGCTCCACTCCCCACACTCTCCTCCTAGATGAGTGAGATGCAAGAGAAACTCTCTTCCTCATCATTGCAGACCCCAATTGGTGCTTAATCATATCTGTTTATTTAAGTTGTATGTAGTGGGGGCATAATGGATTTCTGTAGCCACTTCAGATGCCTCAGAAAGAAAATACCCACCTCCTCAACTGATGCCTGAAACCCCCCTTATAGTCCGTCTAAGGTTTTCATTCATTTCAAAGGCAATGCTTGCTAGAAGTACTATAAGGTTCCAGTCTCCTGGGAATGTCTGAATTCTAGGTCAAACATCCTAAATACAAAAATCCAAAATGTTCTATGTTGAAATAGATGCTATTTACCTAAAAATACACATTGTGTTCCATATTCCATACACTATGTGAAAATTTACATCCCTGTAATTGGTCATATGATGTAGTAGCTAATCAAGCTTGGGTTCTTGGATCAGTTTGTCTGCGTTCTGATTTGAACTGATTTGCTGCCTGATTAAATGGATGAATATTCATGAAATGCATGGAGCCATGCTGGGCGTGTGGTCAGTGCTCAGCAAGGATGGTTGTTATTGTCAGGTTATTATTGCTCTTATTCATCTAATCTGAATACGACTCTATCCCTTTAGGCAGCCTCTTCTCTTGCTGTATACCCACCACAGGACCAAATTCAGCACTTTACTGTATTCCTCCTTAAATCAAATTGAATGCCAAATGTTTTTGTGAGAAATGCACACTTTACTGAAGATTTCTTAAGGAAATCTGGAGTACCAGATTTAACATTGTGTACCACACAGCAAAACTTACCCAAAAAAATCCCTTTTAAGGCATCTCTGTTCTTTCCCCAAAGTTCCTCTGTCAGTATTAGCAACGTCATCACTCCTCCCTCCCCAAATATTCTCCCACCCCTTTTGGTAGCTTCTCCAGAAATCCAGACATATCTTCTCTGGGATTCACTCTCCTTGGAAGATAGGGAGAAAAGAGTACAAATAATCTTTTCCCTCTCACATTTAGAATGTTAATTAACAGAAAGTGCTGTTTATTATATATGTCAAAAATTAAATGTGAATGCCAGATACTCAGAATTCCTGGATGACCCCAGTCTGCAAAACTCATTCAGGTTATCTGCTGGGGCCAGGGGTGTGCTAGAGATGATTCATGTGAGCTCACGAGAGCCAATCATGTGCATCTTTTCCCAGCTCTGCTTTCAGTGATGTCATGTTAGTAACTTGAAATCTGCCATGATGGGAGTATTTACATTCCTGTAATTGGCAAAAGCTGCAAACCAGGGCTTTCCCCTCCCTAGAGAGTAGGTTGTTATACATTTATCAGCACACTGTTGCTGTGGCCACTAACACTGTATCTTTCACTGTCCAGCAAGACCCCAAAAGTACAATTGCACGGCTTTCTGCCCCCCAAATTCTTGGCATTCTGTGGCAAGCATTGAGAGTAGGTGGCTAGGCTAGGAGAATTGTTCTCAGTTCTTTAAGCTCTATGCCAGCCCAGCAGTCTTTCTCTTTCTCTTCCTTGGCCTTACCACTGTTTGTTTTCCTTGGAATCTGAGCTCTTTCCTAGTTGATGAGCCTAGATCATACCTCAGGCTGTTTCAGGGTCACTTTCTCTCTTGTTTTTTTTGCCCAAGGTCCCAGCATGCTATGTGGCAGGGGCCTTATCAGTTATGATACAGACTGTGTAAGATTCAATCACAGGAATTTGTTGCTCGATGGTGCTGGGGAAGTTGTGTGACTACAAGGATCAGTATTGCTGTAAAGTCAGGGTTTCTGCCACCAGCTAGGCTTTCATTGCAGTTCGGTAGTCAGTGATTCTCCACCATGGCTGCACAGTTAAGTCACCTGAGGAGTTCAAAAACTCCTGGTGCTCAAGCTACATCCCAACCAATTCAATCAGATGAGGCCAAGGTATCATCTTGCCTCTTAAGGTCTAGATAAGATTAACTTGGATTCCTGTTCCTCAGTTTGTGGAAGGTCTAGTATTCTCCCAGTGGATGATTCACTTTGCATTTTGTGGTCACCTCTGACCCTGAAATCCTGCCTCTGCTGCATTGGTTTGGTTTAGGAATCATCTTATCAGCCCGTGGATGCTCCTCTGTTTCCTAAATCCATCCAGATGTTACTCTCTCAGGAAAGCCTTCGTTAATTCTCCAGACTAGACCAGGTCTTCCTATTAGATGTATTTTTAAGTCACCCTGTACTTTTCTTTCAGAGCAGTTCAACCCATTTGTGATTATGTATTTAGTTTTGTGAGTATTTGGTTAATTAGGTTGTATGCTCCATGTGGACGTGGATTGTATCTATTTTTTCTCACCACTTAGACTAAGTGCTTTAAAAATCCATGCTTGGCACACATTAGGTGCTCGGTCGATAATTGCTGAACACCGAGGAGGTACCTGTGGGAAGGGATGAGGCTGGGCCTTAGAACGAAGCTGCAACCAGGAATGAAACAACTGACCCTGACATCTTATACACATGTTTCTGGTTCTTTTTTCGCTTTCTGTAGACCAGCCTTCTATGCTTCCCATTCTACTTCATAGGTGAGAGAAGCCACCACACAGCTCTTTAGTTTACATCACTTTCATTTAAGAGACCAATTCAGGCCAAACCAGACCCTTGTTGCACCAGTTCCTAGGTAAGAGAATATGATGGGCTCAGATTGGCTCAGGTATCCAACTTTGGTCCAATCAGTACTGTGGAGAGAACAGGATACAAGGCAGAAATATAGATGCCAAGAGCCCTTGTGAGTAAGGGGTACAACTAAGGAGTCATAGTAAATGGGTAAATTCCCCAAAAGATTTTCACTGTAGCCTATACAGAACCACCGTCAAAAATGGAAATTGTCCTATGAGTGGTGATAAAGAACGGGGAGAATAAGAAGAGACAGGTGGGCCCAGGGAGCTGAGTGAAAGCAAGGAGCCCCCGCTAGTCAACAGGAGGATAGGTTGGTAGCTTGGCTCCCTGGATCTGATTTTTAGGCTCTAATCCCAAGGGCCTGGAAAGGCCAAATATTCCCAAGACCGATTTCCTGGCTGCCTCTAAGCTTCTCATGCCAGCGGAGGGGAGAAAATCAAATGGACTGGTGCCATTCTGCAGAGAGGAGCTTGCTGGCTCCGGAACAGGCTGGCGTTATTCAGACCTCACCCGACAAACATGAAACTGTCAACAGTGGGGGAGGGTAGAAAGAGAGAGAGAGACAGAGACAGAGAACGATATGAGGCCTGAAGCTCTCAAGGGCAGAGTTAGCTGTAGAGTAACCATCCTGGGCAGTGAACTCTCTTCCACGGTGTGAGCTCTGAAGCTCCGAGAGGGCAGGGATCTGGTCCTGTTCATGATTTTGTAAATAACAACTTATCAAGTGCCTATTGAGGTCAGAGGATGTAACAGTGAATAAGACCTAGCCTCTGCCATCATGGAACAGAGTCTAGTGGGGGAGACAGAATACAATCCTGCCATTGCAGGACAATATGGTTGGTGGATGCTGTAAGGGAGGCATTGGTGCCAAGGAGGCAGGTGAATGAGGTACCACCCCATGGGTGCCAGAGAAGACTTCCTGGAGGAGGTGATACTTAAGTTGGGACAAAAGGAATAGGATTTAGCCAAGTGGATGAAGGTCATGGTAGGGAGAACTGTGGGGAATAGGATTTCAGGCAGAGGGAATGGTATTTACAAAAGCCTACAAATGAAAAGGGTGTGGTGTGTTGTCCAGAAATTACAAGTTGTTCAAAAGTCTGGAGCACTGACTGTCGGGACTTGGTGGTTGTGTTGTGCCTGTTGTGCTATTCTCTCATTGGTTTGTGGATGGGGACCTGTTTCCCACGAGTGGAAGGCATCCCTGAATATCATGGGCTTTGACATCTATGAGAACAGGGCATGAAGGAGTCACAAAGTCTCTGTTAGCCTCTTCAGGCTTGGTTGTCTCCTCTGTAAAGCAGCTGGGACAAGGAATATGAAAGCAATTTGCAGGTAGAAGAGGGTGTCATAATTCTCTTGGGTTCTGCTATAGTTCTGTGTTTGAGGCTGTACCATCGACACTCTTTGGATTATTGAATTGTTGATTTGACCAGAGTTGCTCTCTAGGGCTGCACTCCAATGTCCTGCCTTGTGTGTAGATGGCCTGCCTCACCAGTGCCCCGACGGTGATAATTCCATGGCCTTCTGTCCATCCCCACTCCCTGCCAAAAAATACTTCTGACACTTCTGAAAGCCTAGGCACACTGGAGCAGGCTTTCTCTGGGCCTAGGAGGAACGTTCCCATTGTGACATCTGTGGCCCCATGGATGTCCAGGGTGGATTGCTGGGCAGGTGTCCCCTCTCTGTCATACTGTTCTGTTCATGCCACCTCTTAAGCTACAGGAGAAGTATAGAAGGAGCCAAGGTGGAAGAAGACAACCTTCTCAACTAGATGAGGTGTAGTCTTCAGTAGAGGCTGCCTGAGTAGTTGGGTTCCTTGCAAGAATCTCATAACCTGCCTGGGACCCAGTTCCTTTATTCATAACACGTGGAGATTAGACAGATCTCTTTGACTTGTTTGCCCATGTGTTGCCTCAGAGTCCTGGCAGAGGCAGCGGCATGGGTGTTAGGAGGGGGTATATGGGTAAATGAGCTGACGGGGAGGTCATGGGCAGGCCAGGGTGGAAAATTCAAGTCATAAGGACCCAGCTAATTGAGGGAACTGGGCAAGCTGGCTGCCCCTTCTAGTGGGACCTGAGCTCTCCAGCTTCCACAGTCACCTCCACAAGTCCTCCCATGGCTCCTTTGTTCCATTGGCTCCTATGATCAAGGGCATACAATGAACTCTCCAGCCTTAATTCCCTCCCTGATACCCTTGACATTCCTTCTCCCAACTTACCCATGACCTGACTTAGGGACCTCTTCCACCATCTCTGAGTCATCATGGTTGCCTACATCTGTTGAGTAATTTACATTTGTGGTGTCTGGTCCTATACTCATATTTTCCACACTTTATCTCAGGAAACCCTTATGAAATACCATCTGAAGCAGGTTCTGCCTGGAACGTGCTTCTCCTCATCTTCATGTGGCTGGCTTGTTCCCATCGTTCATGCATCAGCTCAATTATTTCTTCTAACGTTTCACCGCCGCCCCCCCCATCCCCCATCACTTTCTATCTCTAAATAACATCTGTTAAGGAAATGATCCTACTTATTTTTTGTCACTTTCTCCAGAATGTAAACTCCTCAAGAGCAGGGACATTTTCTGTTTTTCTCACCACTGCCCTACCCTTCCTCTAGCACCCAGAAGAGCGTCTGGCATATGCTAGGTGTTCATAAACACGTGTGGAATAAAGTAACACTGTTATCACTATGTCAGATATGAGAAAACTGAAGCAGGGAGAGGCTAAGTAACTTGCAGTTAATATAATGGCAGAGCTGGGGTTCAAACCCAAGTTGCACGTCTCCAAAATAAACACCTTGAACGCTGATACTATGCTGGCCTTGTAGTGGTGCAAACTTTGCTTGCCTGATTTCTCTTACTAGGCTGAAGTAGTCTGGATTATTTTTCTGCTCTGGCAATGCCACCTAACTGGTGCTGGGCCTTGCTTTTCTTGACATGGAACATGATTTCTGGGAACTGTGCCTCTTACTTCTCCCTGCCTCCCCTCTGTGTAAATAGTCCCTGGTGAGCCTGAGTGCTTTTTTCTCATGGGCCTGGAAACTACAGAAACCAACACCCTATTTCTCTCTCCACAAGCCTGACTTTCAAGAGGGCTGCAAATTTATCATCACTTTGGGTCTTCTATATCATGGCACTGAGGATGAATACCAGGATTGAGATTCGATTCCTTGAAAAAGACTCTGGAGGGAAGAAGTAAAATTCCAGAGCCCATTTTCTTGGTCATTTTTAAAGAGAAGTGTAAACATAAAAAGGCTTATTCTGCTAAGAAACTCTCTATGGATGAAAATACAACAGAATTACATATAGAATTGGATAAGGAAAGCAAGAGCAAAACACAAAATTCCATCCCAGTTTGGGGAAGAATCGGAGGGAAAGGGATGTGTGTAGTTCTGTCCTTTCTCAGATTTTGTAACTTTGGCATTTAACTAATGAATGGATTGAAAGAGGGGAGAAGGGAATGAGGAAAAAATATAGGCTTCCAAAAGACACTGAAAAGAGGTGTATGAAGCCCCGACTTCACCCTCACAGTGCTTGTGTCTCAGAAAATCCTAAGCTAATCCCAGCATGGCAGGATCCTATGCTGTAACTTCAAAAGACAAATGCAGGTCAATCAAAATGTCTTGATCTCCCCCAAACCCCATGTTTTTTTCTTTATCTTATACATCCATAAGTCCTTTGTCCCCTGCAAAAGTCAGTCTTGATATATGCTTTAAGTGAGTCATTACTGAAATATAGTTCTATATTTAAAATTTTCTCCCACATTGAAACATGAAATCCCTTAAATAAGAGAAGATAAAATCCCAAGGAAGTCTGATTCAGAAATAGAGGCTCCCACGCTTTTTTCTGTCCTTATGTCTTTCCTGCTAAGAGACATTTCTTTAAAAAATAATCTCAGGAGGCTATATTGCCTGAAACCAAAACAAGCAGCTCAGTCGTCTTCACTGGAATTCTGCCGAGGAGACAGCTAAGGTCTAGCACGTCATTCCCTTGTTGATGCTGCTGGAGTTAGCTGGAGCAAAAGCAGCAAGGCATTCAGTACAAGAGACTGTAAAAGGGCTCTTCTTTGTCCTGGGAGTGTGTATAATACACTCGATGAGATCAGATACATGCAGGAGGCATCACAGAGATAGATGGTTCCCCAAGTAACTTTCTTTTTTTGAGACAGAGTTTGGCTCTGTTGCCAGTGGCACGATCTTGGCTCACTGCCACCTCTGCCTCCCGGGTTCAAGCGATTCTCCTGCCTGAGCCTCCTGAGTAGCTGAGATTACAGGTGCAGGCCACCATGCCTGGCTAATTTTTGTGTTTTTAGTAGAGATGGGGTTTTGCCATGATGGCCAGACTGGTCTCTTAACTCCTGGCCTCAAGTGATCCACCTGCCTTGGCCTCCCAAAGTGCTGGGATTACAGGTGTGAGTCACCGCACCTGGTCCCCCCAAATTTCTTTCAACCTTTTTCAATCTCGTGGAAATAATCTCCTCAGATGAGATGAAAGAAGTGTGGGAACTTGTCTATTCTTTACATCTGGAATGTACCTGGGAGTGCATGAAGCCACAGGATAAACTTGTGTGCCTTCCCAAAGTGTATGACTTAAAACTTGGGAAACTTGTTTTTTGTTAAGATAAATATATAGGTATAATACAGAACAGAAAGCAAAATCAGGTGGATTTTTAAGGTGAAACACAACTTTAAGGAAATGATGTGCTTGTGGAGGGGCATTTGGGGCTCTGCCCCACTGGATGTCACATGGATGCTCCTCTGCCATTTAAGGCCATTGGTATGTTTGAGAAGCATTGAGACAATCAACAACATTGGTGTCTTTGGAAAAAAGTGACAAACAGAAGGGGAAGAATTAGTGTGGGCCAGAGAGGAGAAAGCTGGTTGTGCCTAACCAAGGTTTCCTCCAAAGGCAGGGATTTCTCTGGAATGAGGGAGGTGCTTTAGGCTATCATGGCCCAAGACCATCAAATACTTAAATCATATTTTTAATAAAGACTGCCTTTGTTCTGACTTCCTGTTCTCTTGGCAACCTTGTGTTGTGATTTGATCATCCACGTAGTTTTCCAGCAGTGATAGCATTTGGTCTTCTTGGCAGTTGTATTGCTTACTGTAAATCAGTGGTTCTTAATTGGGGGCCATGTTGGCAACATCCTTGCCATCTGGCAATGTCTGGAGACCTTTTGGTTGTCAAACTGGAGGAGGGATGTGACACTGGCCTCTGGTGGGTAGAGGCCAGGGATGCTGCTAAACATCTTACAATGCACAAGGTGCCCCTTCCCCACCCCAACAATGAATTCTCGAGCCCAAAATGTCAGTAGCGCTGAGGTTGAGAAACCCTGCTGTAAATGACAAATAGATATCCCGGTTTGTCCATCAGTCTCTTTTGAGTTTAGTTTGCATTTACTGCCGAGAGACCAAACCACTCTTGGAGAATGATGCAATCAAGTCTCGGCCTGTCGGGCTGACGAGCAGCATCTGGACTCTGCCAAATTCCCTGATTATAGCTCATGATAGCTAGCGTGCCTCCCTCGAATTGAAAATTCTTTCAACTTTCTATTGTCGTAGTTTAAAATGTTATAAATTTCTCTTACTTTAAAAAAATTCAATAAGTAAAACATAAATACACATTGTAGAATTTTAGATAACAAAGGATAGGCAATCACTCTTGTATATTTGCATTCGCACAAACACATATAAAGAAAAACATAAATAAGACTATACTCTGTATTTTTATCATACTTGCATTCTTCAATGATCAGATGTCCATGACATGACAAAGAGATCTGCCTCAGTTTAAAAAACTGTTGCCCATGATATTCACTAGTATAGATACATTATAGTTGATTTAAGAATTTGTTGATGGGCATTTAGGTTATTCATAATTTTCTGCTATTGTGAACATCTATGCGAGCATCTTAGTCCATATATCCTTATGCGATGTATAAATGTGTCTGTAAGGCGAAGCTGTGGGTTAAATAATTAGCATTCAATTTTTTTTTTTTTTTTTTTTTGAGACGGAGTCTCGCTCTGTTGCCCAGGCTGGAGTGCAGTGGCTGGATCTCAGCTCACTGCAAGCTCCGCCTCCTGCGTTCTCACCATTCTCCTGCCTCAGCCTCCCGAGTGGCCGGGACTACAGGCACCCGCCACCGCCCCCGGCTAATTTTTTGTATTTTTAGTAGAGACGGGGTTTCACTGTGTTAGCCAGGATGGTCTCGATCTCCTGACCTCGTGATCCACCCGCCTCGGCCTCCCAAAGTGCTGGGATTACAGGCGTGAGCCCCCGCACCCGGCCAGCATTCAAATTTTTAATAGAGGCTTCCAATTGCCCTACCAAGCGATAATGTCAGTTTATCCTCCAACCGGCAGGGAATGAGTGTCCATTTTCTCAGATCCTCAACAACACCAGATTTTCCCAGTCTAAAAATTTTGCCTATCTGATGAGTAAAAAATGGAAGCACCAGATCGATGTTTTACTGGTTACTAGGGAGGTTTCCACGACTTTTTATATCCATAAGGCCATTTGTATTCTTCTTGTTTTCAAAAGCCCTCATTTCATGAGAAAGAATAGGACAACTAAGGCCTAGCACGTCATTCTCTTGTTGATGCTGCTGGAGTTAGGTGGAGCAAAAGCAGCGAGGCACTCAGTGAGGATCTAGGTTCCAGGAGACTCAAATTACTTGTCAGCCCAGACTTCCAGGTATCTAGGCTCTAGGAGACTAAAAATGTCCTCTAATCCTCTGGCCCCTAAGGTAAACCCAGCTCCACTGAAGTAGAGGCAAGCAAAGGATTTCTCTTTGTGTTTGAACTTCTGGGCTCTGATTTGACCTATGCTGGCTGGAGCAGGGTGATGAGTGGGGAGAGAATTTCGGGTCCTGCCCCTTTAGACAGGTGGAAGTAATTTCAAATTCTGTGCCTTTCAGAACACAGACACCACCACCCTCCACCCCAGTGGAAGAGATCACACCTGTAATTTGTGCTTCTTTCTGCCTAGCCTTGAGTAAATTGTCCTTTACTTGAATTTTGCCACTTACTGCATTTGTGTTGTAATATAGTTAATCATTTCCATTTTTGTCCCTAATCTTAATCTGAAGCTCTTGGAGTTACTCATTTCTGTACCTCAAGGCTTAGCACTGTGTCTTCTCTTGTAGCTGTTCAATAAATGTTGGTGAAAAGGGTGTTTCTCTTCACCTACAGTGGAAAGATCTTTGACTAGAAGGTCTCAGAGCCACTTCTTGATGGTCATCACCTTCACCATGACAAGACTCAGGACAGCAATCTTTTGAAAGCAGACTGGCCAAATTCCTCGTAGGCCAAGTCGTTAGATAGAAATTTCACTGGGTTCCCATTTTCCAACCCTGGAAAAGTGACAAGAGGACTATTTTTTTGGGTTTGATTTGTTTTGCTTTGCCCCAGAACACAATCTAATCCAAAATATTTTCTTTGTCAGACTGTTGCCAACAAACAAAATTCCACCACTAGGCATTCCTGCTTTTGGCTTGATAAAAATAATTTCCCTTCATTAAAATAATATAGTTTACTTGACCATTTACCCAGCTCCTAGTAATAATTCCATCCTGCTTTTTCTTGGTAGACTTTTTAAAATTAAAAAACATTTTAAGGGAAGGGCATTTGGCACTTTAAAAGGTTCCTTTAAAAAAGCTAAAAATAATGATCAAGGATCACAGACAGTGAGACAGATACTTAAGATGAAAAAATAAAAAGCGCTGTGGCTGGGAGACATGAAGGCATGAGGTCTTAGAGCCATTAATTTTGTGAGTCACGAAACAGAAAGATGGTGAGAGTAGAAACTTAAGAGTGGTATTTGTTGGGGAACAGTAACAGCCATCATTCCTTTGAAGACCCAGCTGATGGTATGAGATGGAGCACCATGTACAGCAATGGGAGTGTGCAGGTGTCTCTGAGGCAGACGTCCTGGGTTCAACGCCAGTACTACCATTGTTAGCTGTGTGATTTTGGGCAGGTTATTCAGCCTCCCTGTAATTCAGTATCTGTGGGTTCTCATGAATATTAAACGAAATAGCTTAGTGCAGTGCTTGGCACATAATGAACCATTATTATTATAAATCGTCTTCACCTTCTTATCAAGGCAGTTAACACCAACAGTCTCTTTGATATACAACTCAGAACCAGCTGGAGCAGGACTGAGGATTAGTTGAACTTGGCTGGATAACTGCTTAGTGACAGTGTATTTAAATTACTCATATGAGATTTGTTCTAACATTTATTGTATTGTTGCAAGAAGAAACTGAGGTTAATAAAAAGGTTACATTCTTTATTGAGTAAAGAGCAACTCTATATTTGGTTGTAATTTTTACTCTTGCATTTTAATCTTATATTTTCTTTTTGTAATATTGACTCATTGTAGAAAACTATAGAAAAGTTACTGAAGAGAAAACCATTCTATGATTTTTTTTTCCTCCTCCAGGAAGAGACAGCCCCTGTGAAAACTTTGTCTTTTTCTAGGCTGTGTTCAAATATAGACATTTTCCTATATACGTGGTTTTGCATGTCTCTTGTCTTTTCTGCGTACATTATATCACCACATTTCCTCATAGTTCTTTTGCAAACACTATTTTTACCTGCTAATATTCCATTGTATTGACGAGACATGTTTTACTCAGTCATTTTTGTACTGTGAGACATTTAAGTTGCTTCCAATTTTTTTGACGTGACTATTTTTATACATAAATAATGGTCCATATTTCTGATTACTTCCTTCAGATAGATGCTTTGAAGTGGAATTATTGGGTTAAAGGGAATGCCAGAGTCATTTGCAGAAAACTTATACCAATTTCTATTATCAGCTGGTTTTTATAAAGCATGGAAATTTTATAGGCTTGCTTTGTGTGCTTTCCCAAATTCCCAGCTCCCTGTTTCATCTTTCCTTCCATAACCACTCAGACCCTATTCCTTTTTTTTCCTTGCTCTGCCAAGTCAGACCAGGCATCGTGTTGGAGTCACGTCATTCTAGAAAGCAAAGCACGGTTGTCAGCTTACTGCCCGGAGGGTGCTAAGTACTGGTGATTTCTCAAAGTCGGGGAATGACACATTTTCTCATATTCTTCCAGGACTCTAAGATGCAACCCATGAAGAAGGAGGAAGGTCCTAATGCTAAAAACGACCCAAGGCTCATCACATTCAGTGGTCTATCGTTTCCCAGTCCTTCTCTCTCTCCTTCCAACCTTACCTGGGGAATAGTCAAAGGGGAAAAAAGAATAACATTGATGGTTTTTTCCCCCTTTTTTCCCCCTTCTTCCTTTCCTCCTTTTCTTTACTTCCTTCCCCTTTTCATGTATTTATTTATTCACACACTAATTACCTATTAGATAACAAGTACCCTGCTAGATGCTGAGGTTGAGAGAGAGGTGAGACCAGGTATGTCGGTCAAAGTCCTTGGTTCCAAGGCCCAGAAACTGACCCTAACTAAACGTATTCATAAAAGGGCCATGACACAAGGATAGTGGTCACTTCTCAGAGTTGGTGGGAAGCTGGGGAACTGGGCTTGGGCAAGAGGTAGGAACACAAAGGGAGCCGGTCCACCGAGAGCACAGCCCCAGGGCCCGCCCGAGAACAGCCTGCTGGTGAGGACTCAGAGCCGGCACCACCCTGCTGGTACAGCCACCCTGATGGCCGGAGCATGAATAAGCTCTGGAGGAACTTGCCTCTTGGCCTTCCTCCCTCCAGTTTCTAAGTCCTGGGTGGAAGCTTCTGAGGGTGAGGCCAGATCACATGCTTATGACCACAGAGGAGGGATTTTCCCAAAATAAGAAGGGGAATTCAGATCCTGGGATTCCTTCCTCCCCATACACACAGGTAAATATCCGTACCTCAGGTCTTTGTGATTACATGACTCATTGTTTAGTTGCAGAAGCAGAAAAGTAAACAGATGCCTAAGATACCATAAGAGGGACAGGTGGCTCACTCCTCACTCCAGGTGGGGAAGGAGAAGACTGAGCAGGCAAGAGGCCTAAGAGGATAGAATCTGGAGATTCACTGGAAGTGGGAGGTGGTGGCAGGCAAAGGAGACAGAGGGGACACCCAGATTCCAGAATTGAGCTAGGAAATGGATAGTGCAAAGAATGGATAGTGCAAAGTGAGGGACACAACAGGAGGCCTGGGTTTGGCGGCTGAGAAGAATAAGAGTTTGGTTTTATATACGCTTAGTCCCAGAGAGGCTAAGTGGAGATGTTTCAAGGTGGCTGAATGCACATTCATTAATTGATTCAATAGATATTTATTCATCACCAAATGTATTCCAGGAGCTGGAGACACATCAGAGAAAAGAGACACCCATCCTTGTCCTCATGAAGCTTATGTTCTAGGTGAGCTCAGGTCAGGAGCACAGGAGAGCAGCTGGAGATGGACATCTAGATTTGGGGTTCATCCACAGGGTGGTGAGAATGGAAGGCTTGGATCTGGGTGGGACAACCTGGAAGCGTGTAGGAGGAAAGGGAAGAGCAGAGGGTCTTTGAGGGAACCTGGGGCACACAGGACTCAAGGAAGAAGAAAAGCCAGCAAAGGAGGCTGAGAATAAGTCGCCATCTCCCGCCTGTGCTCTCTCTAGTTCTCCAAGCTGTGGCTGGGATCTGCTAGGAGTGTGGTTGAAGGACAGGCATGCAAAGGTCCAAGGGCACCCAGGAACAGCTGGCGTGGAGCAGGCTCTTCCAAGTGGCTGTGATCTTCGAATGGATTTGAATAGCAGGATGTTCTCTGCTCTACCTCCTTCCCAGATCTTTACCAAATTGTGTCTTGCTGCTCTGCAGTTCTGCAACAAGACCTCATCAGTCACCGGTGAAAAACAAACTTGCTTCTTGCCTCTGGGATAATGGTGCTGTCAAGTGACAAGTGAACGGGGAGCTCCCAACAGAGGACGGCAAAACCTGTGGAATGTGAGGCTGTCTTCATAACCTCCTATTTTGGATTTCCTCTTGGCTGTGTTCACATCAATTTATCTCACCCCACACCCCACAGTACTTGGTGTACCAGTTCTGGAACTACTGGTATTTATTGCTGTGCTGAGGAGGCCCATTGCACAAGTCCCCCTAAAAGAGGCCATTGTCTCGATCACTTTAACATCTCTGCCCAGGGGAGCTTCAGGCTGAGAGCTGGACCTAACCTTCCCTTCTGCCATCAGTCTTCCAGCAACTTAGAACTGGAAAGGAGTTTGGGGCTTGTATTTGTCAGGGTTCTCCAGAGAAACAGAAGCAACAGAATGTGTGGGGGTACACACAAACACACACACACACACACACACACACACACACACACACACACACACAGACACTTTAAGAAATTGGCTCACATGATTATAGCGGCTTGGGGAGTCTAAAATCTGCAGTAGAGTGGGCCGGCAGGATGGAGGCTCAGGGAAGAATTGCAGTCCGAGTCCAACCGAAGGCTGTCTGCTGGCAGGACGCCTTCTTGTGTAGGGAGGCCAGCCTGTTCTATTCAGGCCTTCCACTGATTGGGTGAGGCCTGCCTGCATGATGGAGGGTCATCTGCTTTCCTCAAGGCCCACAGATTTTAATGTAAATCTCATCCACGAAACACCTTCACAGAAACGTGCAGAATACTGTTTAACCACTTTTCTGGCATGGTGTCTCAGCTAAGTGGACACATAAAGTGAATCATCACAGAGGCCATGGAATCCAGCCCCTTCACTTGACAGGTGGGGAAATCCAGCCCCTTCACTTGACAGGTCTGGGGGGCTCAGTGATCCACTGGGAGACAGGCAGCAATTCAGTGTGTGGGGGAGTGGGGACTGGTGGAGACAAAGGTCTCCTAGTTGCAGTCCTTCGCTCTGTGCACCTGCACTACCACTCAAGAGGGTGGCTCCCCATGGACAGAAAGCACCACGTAGACATGGTCTCAGCACATGGTCATTTGGATGTATGGGGCTGGCTTGTTTGCAGAGCTGCAGGGTGTATTTTAGAGGAGTGCTCTGTTGGCAAGCTTGGTGTGTGTCTTCCAGGATCCTCTAGCTTAGTAACTCAGTTAGAATTCCAGGAAAGTGAGCAGCTAAAACCTGAGGATGTTTTCCCGGCATAATTCTTTCAATCAAGCCACAAATACTCTCTGCAGTATACATCCCACTCTCTGTCTTGTTTTTTAGGGTTTTTCTTTTCAGTACAGTTTTGAGCACCTGCCTTGTGCCTCAGTGAATACATGTGGGGTGATAATTCATCTCGATATTCAACTTAGGTTTGGAAGACAGTGCATAATCTCTTAAACCATGGCCTTGACTCATCTTCTCAATGGTCAGGCTAAATGCTGCCTCTTTCTCTGTGTAACCTATTCAGGCACCTACTCACCTACCATAACCTGCCAGGCCCCTCCTTCTCTGGGAACATGCCATGTGAGAAATAATCCTAATATCCAAGTTACAGAGGGTGGGTGGACTTGGAAGTGCAGGGCCTGTTGATCCCTTTGCAGAGTAGCTGAATTCAGAAGTGACAGCAATCGTGTTCTATAATGAGAATGGTCCTGATCATCATGAGAATAATAGCTGCCTTTTACTGAGAAACTGCCAGGTACCAGCCACTGTGCTGAGCATTTCTATGCACTTGCTCCCATGTTCAGATCCCTCCTTTGTCTTGGTGTGTGATATGCTTTGGCTCTGTCCCCACCCACGTCTCATCTTGAATTGTAGCTCCCGTAATTCACATGTGTTGTGGGAAGGACCCAGTGGAAGACAATTGAATCGTGGGGGCAGTTTCCCTCACACTGTTCTCATGGTAGTGAGTAAGTCTCACAAGATCTCCTGGTTTTATAAGGGGAAACCCCTTTCATTTGGTTGTCATTCTCTCTTGCCTGCTGCCATGTAAGATGTGCCTTTTGCCTCCCACCATGATTGTGAGGCCTCCCCAACCACATGGAACTGTGAGTCCAATAAACTTCTTTTTCTTTACAAATTGCCCAGTTTTGGGTATGTCTTTATCAGCAGTGTGAAAATGGACTAATACAATGGACAATTGTGAAAACTGATTCTCAGAGTCAGGAGGAGTTTTCCCATTGAAACAGAGCAGAATGCCCAGGACACAACCAGAATGGTGTCAGCACAACATCTGAGACATATGGAGAATGGAGTTGGCCCGTAAGCCTGCATATATGGTGTCACACTGGAAGACTCCCTGAGAAGCATTGTATAAACCACGTAGGACTAAAGGCCCCTCATTTGCAGACTCTGCTGGGGTTCTTTGTACAGGAGGACTTTATGGAAAACAATAGAGGGGCCTGACTTTACTGTGTATGCTGTGGTTAAAGCAATGTCCCTCAAAAGACCCTTTGGTACTCAGAGACATGATTCACCCCTCAAAGTCATAGAAGGATCAGTGATGGGAGCTTGGAGTGAATGGTAACAATAGATGACAGCATCAAATCAATTATTCAGCAAAACTGATACTAGTGGTTTAAGTACTCAAGCATTTATAATCTCACTTAAGAACCCTGAGGTAGGTATTTTGAGGTTGGTTTATCAGCTCTAATGTCTCATCAAGTATCCAGGGTCATTCTTCATTTCTGCCTCTCTCTACTTAGCTTTTGACTGTTGCCTTCAAACTTGCTGCTTCTCGGTCACAAGGTGGCTACCCCAGCTCCAGGCATTGCATCTGAATTCAAAGAAGAAAGAAGTAGGTGGGGTGGGATGAGGTGAGAGCACTTCTGTGTATGACCTCATGCCTGTTCCTTTTACAGGAAACCAAAAAGTTTCCCAGAAGACTTCCAGATGACTTCTCTTTACCTTTCATTAGTCAGAACAAGATCAACTGGGGATCCCTAGGCATCAGGGAAGCTGGGAAAGTGAGCATCTTGGTGGAGAGGAAGAGGATGGTCTTAACCATATCAGATACATTTTAATTCATAGTCTGGGAGCAGGTACTTTCCTGAACAAAACTGGGGTTCTTACGGCAAGGAAGAAGGGTATCTATGTGAGTATCTTCCATAATAATCACTAGCATCATCTCATTCAATCCTCACAGCAATCCTTGCATTGGGAATTATTCCTAGCCCCTTTTCACACAGAGGGAGCTGAGGGTTAGGATGGTGAAGTGATTTATCTGAGGCCACATAGGCTCTTGGAGTGTCCTTATAGGGTGTCCTTATGTTCTTAGGCACCAGACATCATATTTCCTTGGCACTCCCCTGGGTGCCTGTGTACTTGGCAAATACTAACAGCTTTCTGGTTGAATGCTGAAAAGCACAGCACATCCATTTGAGGCAGAAAGTCGTGTATTAGGATTCTATCCTGGGACTATGGGATCAGCAGATCCTTGTTTTACTGGGCAGAGAAGTTGCTTCCCCGGACATTATGGAAATAACCTTGGATGAAAGATCTCTCTGGGAAGAGGTTTCTGGCTGTAAGTAGAGGAGCCAGTGAACCCTCAGGCCATTCTGTCATTGCCAGCCTCTGACTTTCCCAGTAGCCCTAACCAGGTGAGGGGACAACCTCCCAGTGTGATCAACAGCTCTGGAGAGTTTGCCATTCAATTTGGAGGAAACCACCATGTAGGAGAGAAGTTGACTTCCTCTAAGTCCTTCCTGAAAGCAGAACTAGAAAAAATGATCGAATTTGTCAGGAAGAAGAGTGTCTCATGGGGAGAAAAGTATAGATTCTAGCAGCAGAAAGATCTGGTTTTGAATCCTGTTGTGCAAATTAAGTGATATATACACATAAGGTGCTTTAAACAGTGCTAAGAACGTAAGTGCTTCCAGGATGTCTCAAATCAAATTAAGGTGGGTCAACTGTAGAATAAGAATATCAGTAAGATTGAGACTTCCTTATCCTGGAGGTTCTCAAACATTTAACTCCTTAGTAGGGGTTAAATCACTCAACAGCAACAGAACCACCACCAACTAACAAAACAGCTAACATTTTTTGACTACTTACACTAACTCACTATAATTATTTTTTCGTGAATATTTATCATGTACTTGGCACCTTGCTAAGCACTTTATGTGAATTTTCTCATTTAATCCTTATGACAATTGTAGGAGGAAGATATTATTGCTATCCCTGCTGTGTAGATGAAAAGACTGAAGTTGAAAGAGGCTAAGAAACCTGGCCAAACTCAGCTGGGGCTAGAGATGGGCTTAGAGGTCAGATCTGTCTCTTGCCCTGTCCTACGATGATAATCAGCAGAGCATGTTGTTCCTATGACATGTACCCTTACTTGGGTGAAGATTGCATGAGATAGTGGTTCCCAGGCTTTCCTGTGTCTTATCAGTTTTCTGATAAAACCAGGAGCCTATCAGGGCAAATTTTAAAAGCCCAGTTTTCCCAAAGACTTTCATATCTTTATAGACATTAAAATTTTTTTAAAGCAGATAAAATACCAAGTCCTGTTGGAACAAATTCCCTTGCTATATCTTTAAAACACAAATGGCAGTAATAATTACATTGGTAGTTGAAGATGGTGTTATCAGTAGTGAATACGAAGTTTGCTACTGTCTGTACCTCTCTTCTTGACCAGCTTAGAGTCCATGCCCTTCTATGTCAGTCACACCCTTGCACTCTCTCTCTCCCTTATATTCAACTGACAGAATTCCAACTCTCCTCCTGTTCTTTATCTTCATCAAGTAGCTGGACACAGATGGAGAAAATACTCAATGATTTTGACTAACCTTACTTTAAATATGTACTGTTGGTGGGAGTGCAAATTAGTTCAACCATTGTGGAAAGCAGTATGGTGATTCCTCAAAGAGCTAAAAGCAAAACTACCACTTGACTCAGCAATGCCATTACTGGGTATATGCCCAGAGGAATAGAAATTATGCTATCACAAAGACACATGCTTGCAAATGTTCATTGTATCACTATTCATGATAGCAAAGACATAAAATCAACCTAAATGCCCATCAATAACAGGTTGGGTTTAAAAAAATGTGGTGCATATACACCATGGAGTATTATGCAACCATAAAAAAGAATGGGATCATGTCTTTTCTGGGAACATGGATGGAGCTGGAGGCTATTATCCTTAGCAAACTAATGAGGAACAGAAAACCATATACCGCATATTCTCACTTACAAATGGAAACTCAATGATGAGGACTTATGAACACAAGGAAACAACAGACACTGGGATCTACTTGAGGGTAGAGGGTGGGAGGAGGGAGAAGAGCAGAAAAGATAACTATTGGGTTATCTGGGTGATGAAATAATCTGTATAACAAACCCCCAAGACACAAGTTTCCCTATGCAAGAAATCTTCACATGTACCCCCAAATCTAAAATAAAAGTTAAAAAAAATATATTTTTTGCCTTTCTTCTGAGTTTTAGTACTTACGAATGCATCCTTAAACAATATATAATTCATCCTTGAACAACATGGGAGCTGGGGCACTGACCCCCTGTGCAGTTGAAAATCCACGTATAACTTTTGACTTCCCCAAAACTTAACCACTAATAGCCTACTATTGACTGGAAGCCTTACTGATAACAAAGACAGTTGATTAACACATATTTTGTATGTCATATATATTATATTCTATATTCTTAAAGTAAGCTAGGAAAAAGAAAATGTTATTAAGAAAATCATAAGGAAGAGATAAAAATATATATGATTCATTGAATGGAAGTGGATCATCATGAAGATCTTTGTCCTCATCATCTTCATGCTGAGTAGACTGAGGAGGAGGAGGAAGAGGAAGCATTGGTCTTACTGTCTCAGGGGTGGCAGAGGAGGAAGAAAATCTGTGTACCAGTGGACCTGAGTGGTTCCAATCTCTGTTGTTCAAGGATCAACTGTAGTTTGGTTTCACTTGTTTTTGAATTTCATATGAGTTGAATAATATTATCTGTGTCCTTTTGTGACTCATTTCTTTTAAAAAGTCAGCATTTTATTTTTAGTGTTTAGCCGTGTTGTTGTCTCTGAAGATTTATTCATTTTCTTGGCTGTGTTGTATGACATTGTATTTATTGCATCATGATACTCAAATTTACATATGTGTTCTACTATTCTAGGATTGATAGATATTTGGGTTGTTTTGAGTTTGGGGTCATTTTGAACAGGGTCATTCTGAACACTCTTGGATGTGTTTTGTGGTACATGTGTGCTAGGGTTCCCCTGTGGTAGATATTAGAAATAGAATCGCTGGATTGTGAGTTATGTGAATGCACAGCTTTGCCTGTAATGCAAACTATCTTCCACTCTTTCTGTCTCGAAACGGCTCCAATGTTTTAAGAGTATTTTTGAGCTCGAAATGCTTTCTTCAAGGTCACCAGCTACCTCCATGTTGCCAAATCCAGTGGTCAATTCTGAGTCTTTGTCATGACCTATTGACAGCTTTCAACACAATTGATCCTTCCTGCTTCAAAACATGTCCCTCACCTGGATTCTGGAGGATTCTTTTGTCTATTTGCTGCACTGGCCTCCTCTTCCCATTGTAACATGTTGAAGAGCCCCAGCTCCATCTTCTTTCCTATCTGTACACATTCTCTTGATCCTCTCTTCTGGTCCCCTGACTTTAGACATCTCCTATTTTCTGAATGACTATCAAATTTGTATCTCTAGCCCCACCTACTCCTCTAAACTCCAAACTCACAAACCCAGTTGCCTGATGATTAGCCTTACTAGGAAGTCCAAAAGTCCCTACTTAATCCAAAATGGAACTCTTGCTACCCTCCCACTCCCCAAAACTATTCCAGCCAGTGTTTCCTATCTTGGTAATGGCACCATCATTCAGGCTAAAAACACAAGATTCAGTCTTGCTGTCTTTCTTTGTCTTATACTTGCTCCCCCCTTCACCTTCTGCCATAACTGTAAGTTTCCTGAAGCCTTCCTAGAAGCAGATGCTATGTTTCCTGTGCAGCTTGCAGAACCATGAGCCAATTAAACCTCTTTTCTTTATAAATTACCCAGTCTCAGGTATTTCTTTACAGCAATGCAAGAACTGCATAATGCACTTAATTAAAAATCTCTAAAAAAATAAGAATACTTATTAACTCACATAACGAGAGTTCTAAAAAGGGCCATTTCTTTGTTGGTTAGTTCTATGGCTTCATGATTCATCATGCACCCAGGTTTTTGGTATCTTTTGACTTCACCACCGTTTGTGTGTGTCACTCAGTCTAACTGACTTTGAATTTCAGAAAACACATCCATACACACCCGTGGTCCCAGGCAGAAACACAGGCTATCCCTTCCTTGTGTTTATTTGTAAGAGCTAAGAGATCTTTTCTCTAAGCCACTCCCTGTCTCCCACAGACTTCCCCTTATAGCTCATTGGCTGGAATTGTGGCATGTGCCCATGGCGAAACCAAAGCTGGCAAGGGGAACGGGTCCTTCATGACCTGCTTGGACCAACCCTGACTCACCTTCCAGAGCTGGGGTTTGCGCCTGCCTCCCCTGCAGCACCTGGGGGAGAGTACTTGGGAATCAGGGTACTATTGCAAGGGAAGGGAGGCATGGCTGCTGTGTAGACAGGTCCTCTTGAGAAGATTCAACAGGACCTTCTGAAGACTGCCATTTTCTGACAGCGATTTTTGTAGCACTTGCAAAGCTTCGGCAGGGGGCTGTTTTGACTGTTTTGAGGTAGAGTTAGCAAACCTTTTGCCTGTCTGAAATCACACTGTTGGTTGCAGTGGGGTGGCCTCCTCCACCTTTTCACTTGGCTAATTCTGGGAGACCTAGGGTAAGCAAATGGCCTTGTTTATTTCACAAAGAACTGGCTTTAATGGTCCGTGCGCACAGGTGTTTTATCTCCTTGTATTGTCTGTGGATGGTGGTGGTCTGATTAAAATGCTCTTCCTAGTGACTCATCCCTGGTGCGGGGGCCGGGGGGGAAGGTATGTCTACTGCAGAGAAGGTCAAAACCAGCCAAGTAAAATGTGTTTGTTCTTTTCCAAACTCACAAAGGAAAATGAAGAGCTAAGAATAGTTATTTTTGGAGATTCAGTCTCTGAATCCTAGTTTAGAAGAGAAAGGTTTTTTTTTTTCTTTTTCTTTTTCTTTTTTTTTTAATGAACGGATGGATCAGTCCCAGGTGTTTTCCACACATTTGAAGCTTGCTGAATAATTTCTCTGCCACTGAATAATTTCTCTGCCACTTGTCATTCCAACTCTCATCCCTATCCTCCATAGATTGAGAACTGATCTCTAACAGTGGTGCCGCCGGGCGCGGTGGCTCAAGCCTGTAATCCCAGCACTTTGGGAGGCGGAGACGGGCGGATCACGAGGTCAGGAGATCGGGACCATCCTGGCTAACACGGTGAAACCTCGTCTCTACTAAAAATACAAAAAAACTAGCCGGGCGAGGTGGCGGGCGCCTGTAGTCCCAGCTACTCCGGAGGCTGAGGCAGGAGAATGGCGTAAACCTGGGAGGCGGAGCTTGCAGTGAGCTGAGATCTGACCACTGCACTCTAGCCCGACCACTGCACTCTAGCCCGGGCGACAGAGCAAGACTCCGTCTCAAAACAAAACAAAACAAAACAAAACAGTGGTGCCTTTTTATTGCTCTCTAATGGTGGCAATTGTTTTACAATTCATCCCTGTAAACCCCGAATCACCTGCACTCTGGGACCACTTCCCGCAGAGGCAGGAAGTTTAAAGGCATCTAGGGATCAAGTTCTGCCTTAGCCCTTGGGCTTTGTCCACGTGGTTCGTCTGCCAGGATTGCCTTTTCCATTCTGTTCAGGGCACTCTCTCACTCTTTCTTCGAAGCCAGGGTCACTTTATTTTTATTATTTTTAAAAATAATTTCAACGTTTACTTTAGATTCAGGAGTCTATGTGCAGGTTTGTGACATGGCTATGTTGCGCGACGCTGAGGTTTGGAGTATGAATGATCCCATCACCCAGGTACCAAGCATAGTACCCAACAGGAGTTTTTGAACCCTTGTCTCCCGCACTCCCTCCCAGCTCTAGCAGTCCTTATTGTCTATCATTCCCATCTTGTTTATAAGTACCCAAGATTTAGCTCCCACTTATAAGTGAGAACATACGGTATTTGGTTTTCTTTCCTTTTCTGAATGCCCACATCAAAAAGCTAGAAAGATCTCAAATTGACACCCTAATGTCACAACTAAAAGAACTAGAGAACCAAGAGTAAACAAACCTCAAAGCTAGCAGAAAACAAGAAATAACCAAGATCAGAGCAGAACTGAAGGAGATAGAGACACAAAAACCCTTCAAAAAATCAATGAATCCAAGAGCTGTTTTTTTTGAAAAAATGAATAAATAGACGGTTAGCTAGACTAATAAAGAAGAGAGAAGAATGAAATAGACTCCATAAAAAATGATAAAGGCGATATCAGCACTGACCCCACAGATACACAAACAACCATCAGAGAATACTGTAAACATCTCTATGCAAGTAAACTAGAAAATCTAGAAGAAATAGATAAATTCCTGGACACATACACCTTCCCAACACTGAGCAAGTTCTTTTATTCTTTTTTAATTTTGATTCAGGGTCTCACTCTGACACCCAGGCTGGAGTGCGGTGGCACAATCTCAATTCACTGCGGTCTTGAACTCCTAAGCTCAAGCCATCTTCCCATCTCAGCCTCCCAAGTAGCTGGAACTACAGCCCGTGATACCACACCCGGCCAATTTTTGTATTTTTTGTAGAGACTGGATGTCACCATATTGCCTGGGCTGGGTTTGAACTCCCAGGCTCAAGTGATCCACCCCACTTGGCCTACCAAAGTGCTGAGATTACAGGTGTAAGCCACCGTGCCTGGCCTGTCAGTGTTTGGTTTTCTGTTCCTGTGTTAATTCACTTAGGATAATGGCCTCCAGCTGCATCCATATTGCTGCAAAGTACATGATTTTGCCCTTTTTTATGGGTACATAGTATTCCACAGTGCACAGGTACCACATTTTGTTCATCTAGTTGATGGGCACCTAGGTAGATTCCATGTCTTTGCTATTGTGAATAGTGCTGCTATGAACATACAAGTACATGTGTCTTTTTGGTATAACAATTTCTTTTCCTTTGGCTGTATTCCCAGGAATGGGATTGTTGGGCAGGGTCCATTTAACTGTGTTTGCATTTTGCACGCTCTGCCTAGGCACCTGTCCAGGGCAGAGAGTGGAGCCTGAAACCCAGCCTATGTTCCTCTCAGCAAGTATTGACTATGTGTCTGGCCCTGAGTAGGTGTATTTTTCCTCTGTCTCCCTAAAGCAGAAGGCTTTTCTAAATTTGTCCAAAGTCATCTTCTAGACTAACCGAGGCCCTGTAGGCCCACCTCTAACGTTGTCTGCTCCACAGAGCCTTTCTGAGAAGAGGTGGGCCTTCGCTTCCATGCCTCTGTGCACTTGCTCTTTCCTCAATGGGAGCCCTTGCAGAGCGGCAAACTTGCCCTGTGCCCCTGGGTCTGCCTTGCTCAGCCCAGCCCACCAGCTCCTGAACTTCGGTGTCTGTTCAGTGTCTGAAAGCAATTGGCCACAGATTGCTAACTGCTGGCACTAGGGCTCAAGTGCTGACTCCTCGAACTTCTGTCTTGTCATTCCCACCTCTACTTCATCGTGAGTCCTCACCTCCTCCCCAGCTCTGTGGTTTGCTCCAGTTCCATGGAGACTCTACCTGTTTTGAAACTGAAAAACACCTGAGGACCTGTGTTCATTCAGACCAGCTCCCTGGCCTAAGGCACAGACATGTAAGATGGGCATAAGCTGGGGAATCAGAGCACAGGTAAATGATACACACAGCCTTCCGTGACGTCCTGCTCCCATTCCCCAGTCTGGATCAGATGTTTTTCTGGGCTCCATAGCACTGGGTGCTTGTCCTATTATAGTATCATAATGAACCACTGGCCTTTTTGTCCAGAGGGGTCACTTGAGTCATCCTTTCACTTATGTGAATGAAAGGCGAGTGGACACCAGTGATCCGGAGATCAGAGTGCCACAGGAAACTTTAGCAACAACTCTCTTTATCCTCGGCACACAAAGCTCTAGGAGAAGTGGTGGGAATAGGGGCAGGGCCTTGTTGGCAGGGCCCATTCCTCACCCTACTTGAATAATGAGCAGGGTCCTTAGGGAGGGAAGGGGTGCATCCCCCAGCTTCTGCAATCTTAAGAGTGGAAGATAGGAAGCTCTTTCAGGGTGGACCAGGATGGTTCTGACTGAGGCTCATGGCTGGAAACAGGCAACAAATCCCATGAGATAAAATTGTTTCAAGGAAATGGGAGGCTAGGCTGGGCCTTGGGCTCCACACAAGGGTCTGAGAGTTGGAGGAGGAGGCTAGACCACCTCTGAGTGTGGTTGATGCTGGAAGTTTCTCCAGAACAGGGAATCTGGGTCCAGAGCTTAGGCTTTGGAGAACTATGACTTAGTGGAGGAGTGGAAACCAGAAAGGGACACCCACTCAGATGGCAGCTCCACAGGGTGGGCAGGATGGGGACCTGTGGGCGCCAGCTGCAGCAGCAGATGAGCACCATCTTTTTGGCTTTGCAGACCTTATAGTCCACAGCAACATCAGAAGCGGGCGTGTCAGGGGATGACTCTGCTCTTCTCTGCTCCTGTATGGCAAGGCCCTGCTCCCACTCCCACCCCACTGGACTAAAGCCATCAGGGTTATGTCTGAAGGGAAGCATGGAAGCCCTAAAGACAAGTATACCAGCCCTTCTGCCAATACTGGTATGAGTTATTAATTGGAAAAATAAAATCAAATGAGTGCATTTGACCCTAAGTCAATGAAGCAAGTTATACTGAATATAAATGTACATTATACTTATCTGCTTATGTCTCTTTTTCTTCCACTAGATTGAGGGATTTGGAGGCAGGAGTCATGCCATTCACACCTCTAAATCTCCAGCACCCAATGTAGTGCCTGCCCCTTAATAGGCCCTCAATAAATGTTCATAGGCCTAAGATAAATTAATAAGTAGGTAGTTTGATTTTTTTTCAGATTCAAAGTCAGTGTATTTTAAGGCTGGGGATGATAATGATGGAAAATACCAGCTGTGTCCAGGGTGCATGTGTGGCGAATACAGAGATGAACCAGCTCTAGTCTTGTTCTGGAGGAGCTTACAGTCCATGGAGCAGAAAGACATACCTCTCTACTGAGGTGTGATAAGATATATAATAATGACTCAAATTAAGAATCATGGAGCAGCAGGAGCTGTTCTTTCCAACACAGGACTTACAGAAGGCTTCAGGGTTTTTTTGAGCGGGGCTTTAAAGGATGAAACTAATTTTAGCATTTGGTGAGGAAGGACATTTCAGGCTGAAGAAATAAATAAAGGCATGAAGACATTATTCAGAGTATCTAGGAAGAATGAAAAAGCAGGTGGCAGAATGCTATGCCTGGCTCACTAATATAACTGGCTCACTAAGCTGGGAGAAAGACTAGAATATCTGTCAAGAAAAGAGCGTGTTATCAGTCAAGATAGGCTAAGTTATGCTGTGGTAACGAGCAGTCCCAATATCTTAGTGGCTTATAAGAACAAAGGTTGATTTTTCACTCAAATCACATGCCTATTGTGAGTCACCTGGAGGCTAGCCTCCCTGTCTCCTCACAAACTCAGGATGTGGGTAATCACAGAGACAGAAGGAAAGTGAACTCTGGAGAGACTCATCTCATAATCAAATGCTTCACTGGCACACATCACTTCTGGCTATACCTGGTTGGCTGGAACTGGTCACATGACTCTACCTCCCACAAAGCGGCTAGGAAGTGCTTTCTTTCTTTTTTTTTTTTTTAATTATACTTTAAGTTCTGGGATACATGTACAGAACGTGCAGGTTTCTTACATAGGTATACATATGCCATGGTGGTTTGCTGCACCCATCAACCCATCATCTACATTAGATATTTCTCCTAATGCTATCCCTCCCCTATCCCCCAACTCCCCAACAGGCCCTGGTGTGTGATGTTTCCTGCCCTGTGTCCATATGTTCTCATTGTTCAACTCCTACTTATGAGTGAGAACATGCAGTGTTTGGTTTTCTGTTCCTGTGTTAGTTTGCTGAGAATGATGGCTTCTAGCTCCATCCATGTCCCTGCAAAGACATGAACTCATCCTTTTTTATGACTGCATAGTTTTTCATGGTGTGTATGTGCCACATTTTCTTTATCCAGTCTATCATTGATGGGCATTTGGGCTGGTTCCAAGTCTTTGCTATTGTGAATAGTGCTGCAATAAATATATGTGTGCATGTGTCTTTATAGTAGCATGATTTATAACCCTTTGAGTATGTACTTGGTAATGGGATTGCTGGGTCAAATGGTATTTCTGGTTCTAGATCCTTGAGGAATTGTCACACTGTCTTCCACAATGGTTGAACTAATTTACACTCCCACCGTGAGTGCAGAAGCGTTCCTATTTCCAGGAAGTACTTTCTTACCACACAGGTGAAGGGCCAGAAATACCTGGTGAGCAGCATTCATGGTTACTGTAAATGGCAACTGCAAGATTGAGCCCTCTTGAGAGGATAGAACCAAGGGCCTGCAGTTCATTTTTTGATGGTGGGTGGTGGTGGTGGTAGGTGTGTGTGTGTGTGTGTGTGTGTGTAGGGAAGTAGGGTGCAATGTATGTGCCAGGAAGAAGGGCCTGCCTCCCTTCTTTTGTTTTTAAAGATGTTAGAGTTCATTATGCAACATTTTTTGTAGCAATCGCTGATGTGCCTGATTAGATACTGTCTTTTCTCATCTGAATCCCTACAGAAAGATAATGTGTTTTTCCTTCTTTCCTCACCTCCTCTGCCCTTTCCTTCCCTTCCCTTTCCTCCCTCTCCCCTCCCCTCCCTCCCTGCCTCCCTTCCATCCTTCCTTCCTTCTCCTCCTTCCTTCCTTCCTTCCTTCCTTCCTTCCTTCCTTCCTTCCTTCCCTCCTCTTTCTTTCCTTCCTTCCTCTTTCCTTCCTTCTCTTCTTTTTCTGTTTATTTTGGAATAATTTTCAATTCACAGCAAAGTTGCAAAGATAGTACAGAAGTTCCCATATATCTCTCATTCAGTTTCAGTTTCCCCTAATGTTATCATTTTACATTTGTGTGGTACTCCTTTAGGTTTTAGGTATTCAATCCCTTGAGGACTACACCCTTCTTGGCCCCAAACTTCCCTGGTATTCCTCAGGGAACTATGGGTGGTGGCGGTCCTGGTTTGAAGCCTTAGGAGCTATGTTTTCTGTTGGTTGTAGACATGTCTGGGCTTGTCTAGAGGCCAATGAGGCCAGACTTCTAGGGAGTGTGAGCAGGAGGGAGTGACAAGTCCCTTAGGAGAGTGAGAGAGAGTGGAGGTGGAGGTGCCTAAATAGTTGGTATGAAGGGCAGGGTTGGTGTTGGAAAGAAGGAGGTTTTGAGCCCAGCAGGGAATGTCTTTCGGGAGCACACGCCCTCTCTGGTGGTTACAAGATGGGGCTGGACTCAAGCTCTGTGAAGGACAGAGCAAAAAGGCTTCAGTGCTCTGTGAAGCACACTCGGTGGAGCATGGGCTGAGGTGTGGGTGAAGGGACGTTGTGCCTTTGAGACACAATGAGCCAGGATACCGTGGCCTGAGGCAGGGCCAGACCACCTTGTTTCTGGATGGAGCTGGAGCTCTGGGGACATGGCTGTGGCAGGAGACAGACTCCAAACAAGAGCCCAGAACATGATTTTATTTAGCATGAGTGAGCATCTTTTTGGGGACTTCCTGGGAAAGAGCTAGGTAGAGGTGGTTGTGTTAGGGGGTGTAGGGGCAAAAGGTGGGATACCTTTCCTCACCCATCGTAAAGGTCACAGCCAACTCCCCTATAACAAAAGACAGGTTAACAAGAGAAAAGCATAATGAATTACTTAATCAAAGTTTTAGGTGATGTGGCAACCTTCAGAAACGAAGACCCAGGGACCCAGGGAAATTGCCTGTTTTTATGCTTAGGTTGGTGATGAATGGACAGTCATGTGGAAGTGTGGTTGGACAGAGGGGTGTGATCTAATGGTAATGAACTGAGCAGGGAAGCCCACAAGGCCTGTCCAGATTCTTCCTTAAGCTAGGAGTCTCTGTGGAGTATTCTTTCCTCCTGGGTATGGGGCTGGACCTCTCTGGAATGAGGATCTTCAAGGGAGAAGGGAGTGACCTTAGCAGTTTTACAGCTTGCTTTGGGGGAAAGGGGCTCTAGTTTCTATGACCTGCCTTGCGGGAGAGGATTCTGGTTTCTAAATGACTCATTTTGCAGGAGAAAGACCGGGCGGAAGACAAAATAACTAAAGAAGATCAGAAAGACCTTTCTGCTGAGGCCCTTCCAATCTCCTTTAGTTCAAAGTACTCAGTGCGCCAAGGCACCATATTTTGGGATATTATGTTCTGAGCCCCAACAGGAGTCACAAGTTGCCTCTCAAATTCTGTGTTGGTGCTTTCCTTGGGACCCTGTTGTACCCCCATGGCAGATATGGCTGGGAAAATATGAGTGACTCTTACGTCTGGACACGTAGTGAATATTGTTGACTAACTGCTCATCACCCTCTCATGTGAAAGAAAGTCCCCAGAGCCCAGGGTCCAAAGAGATGAGTTTGACTTTGGCCTGGGCTCCTCAAATATGCAAGTCACCCACTGAGACAGCCTGGCTCCTGAGAGATATTAGCAGACAACAGTGATCTGATTCCAAGACTCTTGGGCTGAGAAGAGGGGCTTCCAAACAGGAAGATGATGCTGTGTCTCATCCAAGGAATGATCTTGAGAAGTGGCGTGGTTCGGTGAGTATCATCCTCAGGAATGAAAGCAGAACTGAAGAGCTTGAAGGGGCTTCCAGAGACCATTCCAGGGAGGAGCCAATGTCAGGAGCCTAAGAACTTTGTGGCATTCTGTGTTCTCTATGTTATTGTCTATTGCTTAGTGGGATCTGTGGGCTTGTCTTTGAGGGCAACAAAGGGTTGGGACACAAAGTCATTCTCAGAAGAAGGAAAGCCTGGAAGGCTAGCCATGGGGCAGCAGCATGAAAGAAAGGAAGTCCCTGGGCCTGGGAGGGAAAACACCCACTTAGGCAAAGAAGTGACCTTGGGCTTCTCTTTCTTGGTAGGAGAAGGGCTGTGTGGTCTGTAGCAAGTCAGTGAGGGTTGGAATCCCTACATCTGCTCCCAGCCTATTCATTCCAGTGATTTCTGCCATCTTGGTCAAGGACACCACTGTCTCTTGGTGTCCCAGGCTAGAAAGCCATGTCATTTTTGTGGTGTGTCCTTCAGTCCATAATGAACAAGTTTGTACTGAGAGTCAATGGGCTGTGCACTGTATTGAGTGTTTTATAGTTTTTTTTTTTTTTTTGCATTTAATCCTCATAATAATCTCATGAGATGTGTTTCATTGCTCTTATTTTACAAATGATGAAACTTATGCTAACTGAGATGTAGTAACGAACTAAAACTTAAGCTAATATGCCTGATGCCAACGGCCACATTCTTTTCATAACCTCATGCTGCTTCTTAGAGTTCTCTGTGTTTGTCATCCCTACAAGATCAACATTTCTGGCCACACATGGTGGCTCATGCCTGTAATCCCAGCACTTTGGGAGGCTGATATGGGTGGATCACTTGAAGTCAGGAGGTCGAGACCAGCCTGGCCAACATGGTGAAACTGTGTCTCTACTAAAAATACAAAAAATAAGCTGGGTGTGGTGGTACATGCCTGTAATCCCAGTTACTCAGGAGGCTGAGGCAGGAGAATCGCTTGAACCTGGGAGGCAGAGGTTGCAGTGAGCCGAGATTGCGCCACTACACTCCAGCCTGGGCGACAGAAGGAGACTCGATTTCAAAAAAAAAAAAAAAAAAAAAAAAAAAAATCAGTATTTATTTAGGAATGGCACCACCACTGCCTGCCTCAGAATCACCTGGCCCGTATGTTAAAAAGAGTCAAGGATCGAGTCCAGATCCATGGAAACAGAGTCTCTGGGAGTCGAACTTACACCCTGCCTTTGTGGCAAGCCCTACAGGCGATTCATTCATGCATAAGACCTTCTGTGTGACCGATGGGCATCCCTAAGAATCTGGAGACTTGGCCTGATTTCTAGAATTGAACTCAGTAGTCTTCGCACCCGCCCCATATCTTGTTGTAAGGGAAGAATGAAACATATGAGTCATGGATTGACACTTTATGGGTGGCTTCTTGAAAGTGAGAATAGTCAGAATTGAGCTGCAGGGTCACTTGGACAGCAAACCACAGAGCAGTGGGCCGTATACCATCTGGAGACTGTTTTTGGGAACCATTGTCACTGTTTAGAAAAGATGTTACACAGGATTGAGTTGGATTTTGGGGGTCATTTCTGTGGACTTCGGTCCACAGATGTGACTACTGAAAATTGCTGCTGTGTATTGAATGTTTATTATCTGTCAGATGCTTTGAAATTGCAAAGTGCTTTGCATGTATTAATATTGTCTAACAGCCTTATAAGTTGGATATTAACATTATTTGCATTTGGTTGGTACCGAAACTGAGGCTTAGAGAAAATGCCTTGAGTCATTTACGTAAACTCTCATAGCTCATAAGTGTTGGAGCCAGAATTCAAATCCAGTCCATGGCACTTAATATTCAGTGGCTGTCTGACTCTACCCTAGGATATCAAGTCTTGGGCTCAGTGAGTCTGTTTTTGGATAGTTTTGGTGGAATAGATCAACCAACCCGTTAGCCAATTGGTGCTTTTCTTTTCTTTCTTTCTGTTTTTTTTTTTTTTAATAGGATCTCTCTCTGTCATTCAGGTTGGAGTGCAGTAGTATGATCATGGCTTATTGCAGCCTTGGGTTCTTGGGCTCAAGCCATCTTCCTACCTGAGCTAGAGACTTTGCTAGATGCTGCCAGGGGCCCCACAGGGTAAGGGGAGATACCTGCTCCTTGAAACTCATAGTGTAATTGAGAAAATCGCTCTTATGCAAGAAACTGTAACGACTCAAATGGGCTTGCTGGGATTTTTGCTCTGTTGGCCTGTGTGTATGGTTGTGTGAGTGTGTGTATAAGAGTGTGTGTGTATGTGTGTGTAATGGGGAAAGGGTGATGTGAGAAGAGGCAGAGTGAAGGAGATGGGGGTAGGGGAAGAAGAAGGGAATGGGGGTGGGGGAAGAAAAGTGATGTGGCTGCAGAACTTGGATCAGAAGGCATGAAGAACTCAGCGTCCTGCCTGACTGGCGAGATAAGAGAATTCCATGTGGAGGTGATATTTAAAGTCATGCGGGAAGCACGTTCAGACTATCTGGGGAGCTTTAAAACATACCAGTGCCTGGGCCCTACCTAAAGATACTGATTTAATTGAATGAGGCTGGGGATTGGAGATAGACATTTTCAGAAGCCCCCGTATGACTCTAACAAATACTTGGACTGAGAACTGGGCAAATGCATGCTTTTCCAGTGTCTCATGGCCCCCCCGTTCTGAATCCTAGCCACAGATCTTTCAACAGACTTCCTGGTGCTGGCTCTCCTTGTTCTCTCTTTCGTGTGACCGAGAGGCCAGATGACCACATATATGCCTAAGAGGAGAGGCCGCCACCTGTTGCTGTAAATCTGGTGCAATTTCATCATGTCTTTGCCCCACGTATTTTCAGTATCTTATAACTGCGTCTGAATGATGTGTTGTTTTTTGCTTTGTAACAACTCGTAGGGTCACGAGGGGATGTGTGCTTTAGTGCTTCTGGGGTTCTTACCTTGTAAATACAGACAGGGTGAGTTTGCTTGTTGCGATGATTACCTTTGATTGTGATAGACCAGAGCAAGCTTTCACTTGGCTCATCTTTCCTTAATTTGTTGTTGAGAAAGACTTTCTTTTTTTTTTTTTTTTTTTTTTTTTTTTTTTTTTTTTTTTTTTTTTTCTTTTTGAGACGGAGTCTTGCTCTGTCGCCCGAGCTGGAGTGCAGTGGCCAGATCTCAGCTCACTGCAAGCTCCGCCTCCCGGGTTTACGCCATTCTCCTGCCTCAGCCTCCGGAGTAGCTGGGACTACAGGCGCCCGCCACCTCGCCCGGCTAGTTTTTTGTATTTTTAGTAGAGACGGGGTTTCACCGTGTTAGCCAGGATGGTCTCGATCTCCTGACCTCGTGATCCGCCCGTCTCGGCCTCCCAAAGTGCTGGGATTACAGGCTTGAGCCACCGCGCCCGGCCGAGAAAGACTTTCAAATAAATCACTTTTGTAAAGGTTGAGTGAATCCTAACCACTTCAGGGAAATTGCCCCTAAGTGGGGGCTTCAGGGAGGTCAAACCTGGAGGAAATGATCAGGAATCTCTCTAAAGTTATCAGAACGATGGAAAATCTGGAAGGGAAGAGCTTCATAAATGTTGTAAGGTGCATTTCCTGCAAACAACATGTTAGGGCAGCAGTTCTCAATCTTGGTTGCACACATTAGACTCTCATTGCACATAAGAATCTTCTGAGGAGCTTCAAACCAAAACCAAAAGAAAAAAAAAAAATCCAGTCCCAATCTGCACCTTGGAATGGTTGAGTAAGAGTGGCTGGGGCATGGGACACAGTGTTGTTTTAAAGCTTCTAGATGATTCCAATGTGCAGCCACAGTTAAGAAACTCTATGTTAAGGAATAACAGAGGCTTAAAAATTAAGAGGACACCTCAATATGTTGCAAGGAAGAAAGGGGAATCAGGAGCCCAGGTTGGGGAATTGTCATATACAACAGCTTTGGAATGTAATGGTTAAGTCCAGCCGGTTCCAAGAACTCGGCTTAGCCTTAAGAAAATGGCCAATCTCCAAACATCCTTGCAATCCCAGTTCATGAGCCATTGGCATCACGCGGCCCAGGGTACATGTGAGAACTGATAATGAGAGCAGCCCCCCGATTCTCCTGTTCTTCTTGGCCCAGAAAGAAAGGAGAAGGGACTTCAAGATCACCCTGATTCTCTATGCTGTCTCTATGCTTGTCAGCGATCCAAACAGAGAACTGCCAACGAGGGTTAGGAGAGTGCTGGGGGCGGGGAGGACATGATCATTTTTCAGGGGATAAGCTGAGAGAGCCTGGGCTTCTGCATTCATGGTTCTGCAAAAGGAAACAAAGCAGCATGGATAAGACTCAAATCCATTGTCCAGCATCTTAGGCAAGCAGGTGTGAGATGTTTGGTCAGGATGTGAGCCATCAGTTGGAAACACTTAAAAAAAAAGTTTTATATTAAAATACTTTCAAACTTAACAAAAGAGTTGGAAAAATAGTATAAAGCAGGGGTCCCCAACCCCGGGGCCACGAACTGCTACCAGTTTGTGGCCTGCTAGGAACTGGGCAGCACAGCAGGAGGTGGGGAGCAGGCAAGTGAGTGAAGCTTCATCTGTATTTACAGCTGCTCCCAGTGGCTTGCATTACCTCCGAGCTCCGCCTGCTGTCAGATCAGTGGCAGCATTAGATTCTCATAGGAGCTCACACCCTACTGTGAACTTAGGCATCTAGGTTGCATGCTTCTTATGAGAATCTAATGCCTGATGATCTGTCACTGTCTCCCATCACCTGTAGATGGGATCATCTAGTTGCAGGAAAACAAGCACAGGGCTCCCACTGCTTCTACATAATGGTCAACTATATAATTACTTCATTCTATATTACAATGTAATAATAGTAGAAATAAAGTGCACAATAAATGTAATGGGCCTGAATCATCCTGAAACCATCCCCTGCCCCTGGTCCTTGGACAAATTGTCTTCCACGAAACCAGTCCCTGGGGACTGCTGGTATAAAGAACTCCCATGCCATTCACCCAGGTTCACTAATTGTTATGTGAACAGAAGAATCAGGGGGCTGCTCTTATCATCAGTTCTCACACATACCCTGGGCCGCACGATGCCAATGGCTCACACAGGATTGCAAGGATGTCTGGAGATCGGCCATCTTCTTAAGGCTAAGCTGAGTTCTTGGAACTGGTTGGACTTAACCATTGCATTCCATTGTAATGTGTTATGTATGTGTTATGTTATGTGGTTACCACATTTGCTTCCTTGCTCCCTCCCTCTCTGGATGTGTGTCTGTATATATATTTCTGAACCATTTGAGGATTAAGGGTGCGCTCTTTACCCCTAAACACTTCAGTCTGTGTTTCCCATGAACAAGTGCTTTGTCTCATATAACCACGGTGTTGCGGAAATAAATGAAGGCCAATCAAATGAGAAAAGCAAAGGCTGTTTATTCAGAGCTTGCTGCGGCATGGGAGTCAGCACCATCACGTGCCTTTTGGCAGAGACTCAAAAGCAGGCAGAGGAGTGGGAATGCTCATAAAGAGGAAACAGGAAGGTTTCAGGTGGACAAAAGGGTTGGCCTGGGGAAGCTAAAGGCAGCGAACTAGAAGCAGGGTGTCCTCTATGATTGGTTTTAGGGGTGCCTTTCTGGCTTTCTCTGGTTGGTCCTAAACTGGAAATGAGAACAAAAATCAGGGAGGTTGTCTGTTCCTAACCAAGTCCTGACCATTTTGAGTAGACTGTTACAGAAGTTATTGTTTAGCCTCCTGGAATATCACTAGAGATAGAAACCTGGCTTCCTGCAAGTCTGAATTACAGCAGGCTGGTTTTCTGGGCTGGTTATTGTAGATAAGGGGTTGGTTTCCTGGACAGGCTTCTGCAGCTTGTGGGTCAAAGTTCTATTTTTACATATGGTCTGGCCATTGTCCATTCGTATCCTGAATCAGTACAAGGATCATGTTCAGATTTAACTTTGGCATAACGCTGTGATCTAACACTCCATAGTTGAATTTTGCCAGTTGCCCCAATCATATCCTTTACAGAAACTTCCACTCCCCTCCTCCAAATGCAATCAAGGATCATGCACTGTATTTGTTTGTCATGTCCCTTTAATCTCCTTTAATCTGGAACAATTCCTTAGCCTTTGTTTGTCTTTCATGACACTGGCATTTTTGAAGTGTTCAGTCGTGTTGTTTCTGGTGGGGACACTGTTGAAGACACACATTTGTGAGCTGACGGTGAAAATATGTCCACAGCCAGTGCCCCTCTGGACCTTGCTCCTGGAGTCTTGTCCAAGAGACTCTGGGAATTGTTTGAGTTTACGCAGCCCAGGTAACTGGATAATCAGCCCTTCATGGAGGACACAGAAAGTCACGTCTACATGCAGGGCAGACAGGAAGCTTGTAAACAGAGAGTGGTACCCACGGTCATGTCCGTTAGCAGCTAATCCTCTGCAAGGCCAAGAGAGTTTGTAAAATATGTTTTGGTTCCAATTTTGGAAATATGTTCTTTCATTAGCTCAGCCCTCTGCTGCGTTTCACATACATAGACACTGGGTTTTTCCCCTTCTTTCCTTTCCTCCTTACCTCCTCCCTGCTCCAGTTTCCCATTTCTGCAAAGACGCCAGAAACATTTTCCAGGCCCTGAGGGGAGAGGGCTAGGGTATTGTTTTTGCAGGATGGGGTACGGTGTCCCTGTACGATGGAAATGGACCTGTGTTTTTTAAGAACGTCAGGACTCAGAGAAAGTTTTGTTTTGAGCCTGGATGACTTTGAGGGCAGGCCTGACACTCTGAAAACATCCACCTCTTAGTCACTCCAAGCTGCTGTCAAAGAGCGATTTCTGGGTCTGTCAGCAGCCTGGATCATAGTTAAAATCTCCTTTATCCTCATCCCTCTTAATACTCTGAGCAATAACAAGTTTTTATTTATGGGGGATTGAACGAAAATAAGTTTGCCGTGTGCAGCAGTTACCATTATGGTGTTTGGTGTCAGATTGTCTGGCTAAGTCTTTGCTATCAAACCATGTGTCCCTGGGTAAATTGCTTAATCTCAGGTTCCTTAGCAGTGAAATGAGGACACTAGTAGCTGTTTTGTAGGGTTAGAGTGAGGATTAAATGTCATGATAACTGATGACATTTAGTAGAGTGACTGGCAAATGATAGGCACTCATTGAATGCTAACCATTACTATTACTTTGCTTATCACTGAAGTGGAAAGCTAAAATTCATTTGCTGACATTCACTTTTGGTGATCATTGTGGAAGGAGTATGGGTTTTGTGTTACCCTGATGTAGATTTAAATCCCGGCTGTGCCCATCACTGACTGGGTGATGTGGGGCAAGAGAACCTTTTCTGAGCCTCAGTGATTCCTATCTGTAGAATGGGAATGGTACTACTGCCTTTGCAAATGTGTCGTGAGACCACAAAAAGAGAACCCATGACTCCGTCCTGCATCAGCACAGAGTGCAGAGTGCATGCTGAATAAAGGCACCGTTTAGTTATTTTCTTCATTTCTCTCCCTCTTGATCCCTTTTGGCCTCACAAAGTGAATCTCATTTCTGGAACAGTAAAGGGAATGGCTATTTTGACATGTATCAGGGCAGTGATGAAATTAGAAGTCCTTAGGATCATTATTACTCTATTTACCATTTAATAAGCATCCGCAAAGGTCTTAAAAGCTCTCATTAGGACAGACTTTTTGCAATTTTTATTTAGGCCCAGCCAAGGAAAAAGTATAAAATGGGAAAAATGAGTTTTTTTGTGCCTCATTCATGCCTCACTTTCTTTTTGGTGCCTCCAAACTGGGGGTTCAGAGCCTGATGCTCCCCATGGGCCAGTGTGGTCTTCGGTCAGATTCCTTGTCTCTCTTGAGACAGACCCCATCTTCTAAATCCTTCCCTCTTTACCACCCTGTTTAAATGACTGGTCTTTTGTGGCATCCTTTAGGACCTGTGGGAAGATGTGCAGGTTAAGCTGTGACCCAAGGGGTAATGGGTAATAGTTGACTAATGTGTCACTGCTTTCAGGGAATGTGTTTATATTTTAAGTAGAGGCATTTAGTCTTGGAATCCTAGGTATTTTAGGGTGAAGAGAATTTTTCAAGGTTTGTTCTATTCCTTTTCCTGTGACAGTCAAGACCCCACAGTTAGCAGTAGAACCTGGGTTAAAAATTGGGTCTTCTGATTTCCTGTCAAGAATTCTTCTAGTCTCAGATGTGAAGGTAGGTGATTTGGAAAGTGGCTTTAGTCAGAGGGACTGATTTAGTGCTTCCTTCTCCTCCACCACAAGCCAGAGCCAAAGGCTATGATGTTCCTTGAATGTAAACCACCGTCCCAAATGTGCTAGAAATGTCTTGGGAGGATGAGTCTCAGGTTTCCATTTTTTCAGTTTAATTTTTGGGGTGGTTCTATTTTCCAGATTTAAAGAATAAATATACATTGAGTTACAGAAAGGCTACTTTTATTCCAAACTCCAGACATATTAATTACATCTACATTAAGAATTAATTATTTTTACCTCAGTACCTGCGTTCTCAGTACCTGTAGGTGGTAGTGCCTACAGCTGCTCTGGGTCTCTCAGCCTGCTTGGTAGAAAGAGCGCACATGTGTTTCTTTAACCCTTTCATCTCACTGCCAGGTGAATGAAGCTTCCACTAGTTACCCTGAGAGATTACCTCTATGAGGTCCCCGTTAAATTGCAAAACTGGAGCCCAAAGGATAATAATAAAATTACCACCTATTAACTCTATGGAAAGAATGAGTTATGAGGTTGGTGAGGCTTGGGAAGGGTCAGAGGGAATGGGAAGAAGCAGGGTATGTTTTGATGCAAGGGGTGGGTTGGTAAAAGAAAGTTCAAAGAAAGAGGAACAAACACTCCAGAGCCTAAGTTTCTTCCTGAACAATCCCCCTCTAGATGGGGAGCCGTAGTTTGGGGAATAATGAAGGGAAAGAAGGGCAACATGATGCTACAGAGCAAAAGGAGGAGAGAAGTGGAACTAAAATTAGAGTTTGGAGAAGGTTGAAGTCAATTTCAATTCAGCTCCTTTAAAGTTTGCTAGCATTGACTCTGCATTTGAAAATTCCAGGCCTGTCACTGGAAGACCTAGCAAATGGCCACTTAAATAGTATTTGCCTTTTTGGACTGGCTGTGGGAAGAGGTGAATAGTCCACCAATAAAATCCCAGAAACTTTTTTTTTTTCTTTGTCTTGTTCCCAAATAAACCTTTAAGCATGAAAGAACACACAGACCTAGACAGGATTCACGTTTATCTAAAGCAGGACTGTGGGAGTCCAGTGCCTGGAAATCAGGTTTCCTATCTGAGGGCCTCAAATAAACTCTTCCCTCAAGGTGACTGGCCATAGCCAGAGTTCACGCAGGCTGACCTGCCCTTTGAAATTCTGTCTGCAGATAATGGCGGAGTCATGGGGCCTGTCTTACTGTTCTGTTGTCTGTGATATAATCCAGAAAAATCCCCAAGGTGTCGGATGAGATTTGCCTTTTGGAGGAAAAATATAACAAGGATTATAACACATTTCACATTGTATTTGAAACACAGAACTTTAATCGTGCACTGCTAGATATTTTAGGATTCTAAAATTAAGAAGATGATTAGGTCTTCAAGTTCAGTTTAGACTTAACTATATGGTTAATGAAGATCCAGGCACCACCATCTCTTCCGCTGAGCTTTTTTATTGACAGGGGCTTTTCTTAACCCTGAGGCTCAACCAGATTTGAGGCTACAAATAGCCAAGACTGGACTGTCAGGGCCTCAAGTGACACAGGGTGAGGGAAAGTCTAAATGTGTATGTGTGTTGGTTCTCTAAGTTGAGCATCTGCATTATAGTTTTAGTCCATGATATCAGAATCATATGGAATGCTGATATGGAATGATGGAATGTTTAAAATCCTTGCATAAAATATTCCTGGGCTCCACCTCAATCCTACTGAATCAGAGGTTTGGGTGGGTAGGGAGGTGATCTAGACATTTATTTACATTTTTTTAAGTTTATGTGATTTTAATACACAACAAAGCTTGCTTTTAATGAGACTCAGATCCCAAAATGTCCAATATTTGTCTCTAACCAAAATTTCAAATTCTTTTTTTTTTTTTTTTTTTTTTTCTGAGACAGAGTCTCTCTGTGTCACCTAGGCTAGAGTGCAGGTGGTGTGATCATGGTTTACTGCAGTCTTGACCTCCCAGGCCCAAGGGATTCTCTGATCTCAGATTCCCATGTAGCTAGGACTACAGGTGCGGGCCACCATGCTTGGCTAATTTTAAAATATTTTTTTGTGGAGATGGGGTTTTGCCATGTTGCCCAGGCTGGTCTTGAACTCCTAGCCTTAAGCAATCCTCCCGCCTCAGTTTCCCAAAGTCCTGGGATTACAGGCCTGAGCCCCTGCACTTAACCCCAGATTTCAAATTCTTAAGAGAGAAGGACTGATTGACTTTATGTTCCTATTATCTCTTGCTGAATAACAAATTACCCCAGAACTTGGTGGCTTAAAAAAATTGTATTTGATTTCATAATTTGTGGGTCAGAAGTTTGGGCGGAACTTGGCTGGGTAGCTCATCTCTGCTCCATGCAGCATCAGCTGGGGCTTCTGAACTGGGGCTGCTGAACTAGAGCTGAAGGATTCACTTCCTGGATAGCATAGTCACATGACCAGCAGGTTGGTGCTGGTGGTCAGCTGGGGTCTCAACTGACTCATCAGTGGAGAGACTTCAGTGCCTCTCTTTGGGGATGCTTGGGCTTCCTCATGGCACACTAGCTGGGTTCCAAGAGTGAATGTTCTGAGAGACTAAGATGGAAGCTGCCAGACTTCTCCTGAAGTCAGAAGTCAGACAGCATCACTTCTGCCACATTCCATTTGTCCAGAAAAAGATCAACTAATATTCAAGCATAGGCAAAATCGTCTTTACCTTTTGATACGAGAAGTAACATATGCATAGAAAGAGCACAGGAATTGATGGTGGCCTTCTTTGAAGACTTTCTGCTGTGCCCTGGTTGGGTCAGCTGTTGACCCCTGGATCCATCAGTCCACGTCCAATCGATCCATCTGAATAGAAACATGGTACAGATTTAGCCACTGAGGGCTCCTGCTGGCATATTGAGGAGAGCACTCATATTGAAGGGGGGAGTTTTTATAAATCCTGAAGACACTCCAAGAGATGGCTCATGATTACACAATCTTACAGATCATCGAGTCTGAGCTCTTACTCTAATTAGGAACTACCTTTGGGCATTGGTTTTCCGTCCTTTGCTGGAACTCTTCTGACCTTTCCATGAGGCAGCCTGTTCCATTTTGAGACAGTTACTGCCATTCAAACCTATTCTGGTTCTCTGTAACACCCACCTATCACCAACTAGAATAGCACTCAACTACGAATGTTTTTCTAGATTCTAAGCTTCTCCACCAGGCTTAGACTCTTTGAGGCCTGGGCCTGTGTATTTTGTGTATCAAGCCTCAGTCCCTGGCACATAACAGGTGCTAAGCAAATGCATGCTGACTGTTCTTGAAGGAATAAGCACATTTACTTTTCTCCATCTAATTGGATGGTAAATTTGACGTTGATGTGGATATTGAGTTCCTATCAAAATAAATAGTTCAGCGTTGTCATTATATTTTCTCTAAGCCAAAATCACCTGACATCATTTATGGTTAAAATGCAGGTGCTAAATCAAGTGAACACTGTCCTAAATGTTGGTAACTGAGGGCAAATTCTTCAAAATCACAGGAGAAATTTTATTTGGAGCCAGGATTGAAATAGCCATAAACAGTGGTATTATGTTTTGCTATTGTTTGGTTTAAAGCAGGGGTCAGCAAACTCTAACCTCCAAGTCAAATCCTGCCGGTCACCTGATTTTGTAAGTAAAGTTTTGCTGGAACATGGCCATGCCCATCTGTTTCCTTATTGTCTGTGGCTACTTTTGTGTTATAGCAGCAAAGTTGAGTAGTTGAGGCAGAGACTATGTCTCCCTGAATAGCCTAAAATATTTACTATCTGGCTCTTTATAGAAAAAGTTAGCCAACTGCTAGTAAAGGGCTCTCCTTGATCCCTTTGTTCTTGGTTATTGTACTTGGCAAAGTTGAATGGGTCTTATCTCCATGTTTCTGCATTTCCAGACTTTTCACCCAAATGAAGAAGACTTTTCCTCAGCTTGTCCATGGCAGACTCTAATGATGCTGAAATTCTTAGGTAAAAACAAAGTAAAATTCTTTTTTTTCTTCTTCTTCTTTTTCTGAGACAGAGTCTCACTCTGTCACCCAGGCTGGAGTGTGGTGGCATCTCGGCAACCTCTGTCTCCTGGGTTCAAGCAATTCTCCTGCTTCAGCCTCCCGAGTAGCTGGGACTACAGGCGTGTGCCACCACGCCCAACTAATTTTTATATTTTCGGAGAGACAGGGGTTTCACCATGTTGGCCAGGCTGGTCTTGAACTCCTGACCTCAGGTGATCCATGTGCCTTGGCCTCCTGAAGTGCTGGAATTACTGGTGTGAGCCACTGCACCCGGCCCAAAGTAAAAGTCTTTTACTTGACCAACTAACGGGAATAGAGAACTTTTAACTTAATGAAAAGAACATGGGTTTGGGAGCCATCAAAATTAAACCTTGTAGTAGATATTTATTGTTCTTTAGCTTTCTAGGATCCAGTACTCCTTTTGCTAATAGCAATTTATTTACTTCTCCTCTACTAAGTGCTGTCTTGGTTGAATCAAGGCACCTTGTCCTGTCCTGCCCAACCAAGGTTAGTCATGTGACCCAAGCTAGGGCTCTGACACAAAGATGGATAGAAAGTTAAATCGATTTATCCCAGTGATAGTGACTTGCAAGACCATCATTCATCCCTTCCTGTTGCCTAGAGCCGTGGCCTCAGGTTTTCCAACCTTCCCTTTAATTCCAAGAGCTCCCTGGCATTCTTTAAATACTTCCCTTTTCAATTAAAATTAATCAACTAGATTCTATTCCTTACAATCAACAGCCCTAAATGATGCAAATACATAATAATAATAAGCAAATAAAGAAATGTTCCAAGAAATACACATCAAATTTTAGCCTGTAAAATCAACAGAGATGTAAACGATAATAGTATTTAGTTGTTTTAAAGATGCAGCGAAACAGGTATCCACATGAACTTTCACTGAGGTTGTGAGCTGGTGTTTCCTTTCTGGAAATCCTTATTATTTTTTGCAGGATGGGTCGAGAGCATTAAAAAAGGTTTCTATTTTTTGATCGTAGGTGTGGTGGCTCACACCTGTAATCCCAATGATTAGAAGGTTGAGGTGGGAGGATCACTTGAGGCCAGGAGTTCAAGACCAGACTGAGCAACACAGACCCCATCTCTACAAAAAATTTAAAAAGAAAGTTTTATCTTTTGATCTAGGAATTCTGTCTCTAAACATTTTGCCTAAGGCAGTAACAGGAGATGAAGATAGATATATGTAGAAAGTATTCACTGTGGTGTTATGTATATTAATACAAAATTAGAATTTACTGAAATATCCAACATTAGCAGGATGGTCAGGTAAATTGAGGAGGTGGTATTATGTCATAGTTAAAAGAATGAGCTCTGGAGTTGATCAGCCTGGCTTCAAATCCTCTTCTGCAATTCACCAACTGTACAACTTTGGACCAACTGCTCAAAGTTTTATCTGTGAAATGTAAACAAACTGTATTACCCAGTTGTGGTAGCTAGCCTTCATAGATGTCCCCCACTGATATACACTTCCTGGTGTTCATGTGCTTGTGTAGTTCTCTCTCATATTGGAGAGGTTGACCCGTGCAACCAGTAGGATATTACGAAAATGATTGAATCTGACTTCTGAGTTAGACATTGTGGCTTCCATTTTGCTCTTTTAAATTATTCATTCTGGGGAAATCCAGCTGCAGTGTTGGAAGGCACTCAAGTAGCCCTATGGAAAAGTTCATGTAGTAAGGAACTGAGGCCTCCTGCTGTTAAGAGTGAGCTGTCTTGGAAGTGGATCCTCCAGTTTCATTCAAGCCTTCAGATAAAACATGCTGGATAATGGGCCAGCATCTTAACTGCAACCTCATGAGAAACCCTGAATGAGAACAGTTCAACTAAGCCACTCTTAAATCCCTGATCTGAAGAAACTATGCAAAATAATAAATGTTCATTGTTTTAAGCCACTAAATTTTGAAGTAATCTTCTATGCACCAATAGATAACCAACACATCACCTGATAGGGTTGTTATAAAGATTAAATAATACAATGCTTCCAAAATACTTTGCATATAATCTCTTAATTAATAGATACTTTATATGTTGGTACTTAATATATTATATAACTAATATATAATAGGCACTTAATATATTATATAACTAATATATAATAGGCACTTTATATGTTGGTACTTAATGTATTATATAACTCATATATAATAGGCACTTTATATGTTGGTACTTAATATATTATATAACTAATATATAATAGTTATTATGAATATTATTTCATATATCCATATGACGAAATATGCTAGAGACAATAAAGTATAAAGAAATAAACTGGTGGCTCATGCCTGTAATCCCAGCACTTTGGGAGGCCGAGGCAGGCAGATCATTTCAAGTCAGAAGTTCAAGACCAGCCTGGCCAGCATGGTGAAACCCCATCTTTACTAAAAATACAAGAAAATTAGCTGGGCGTGGTGAAGCATGCCTGTAGTCCCAGCTGCCTGGGAGGCTGAGGCAGGAGAATGGCTTGAACCCAGGAGGCGGAAGTTGCAGTGAGCCGAGATTGTGCCACTGCACTGCACTGCAGCCTGGGTGACAGAGCAAGACTCGGTCTCAAAAAAAAAAAAAAAAAAAAAAAAAGGAAAAGAAATATACTAAAATGTTAAGAGTAGTTATCTCTGGAGTGAGATTATGATAATGATAATTTTCTATACTAAACTATTTTATATTTTCCACGTTCTCTACAATGACTTTTCTACTTTATATATTTATGGTTCTATATACTCTGAAAATGTTTTCAAAAACATTACAACTACTCCAAGCACTATTTATATTTTGACTGGTTTTTGTAGGCTGAGAGTCTGCAAAATAACCTTAGGTGTGAGCAAAAACTTTGGAGGTCCCAAGAACATAGGTCCCAAAAGCCAGCGTACATGTCAGCTCGGGTGTTCAAACCCATGGCCAGCCATGGGTTCATCCTTAAGCCTTAATATTATTCGTAGGGTTAAGAAGTGCTCATGCATACCTACCTACAGACGTGAGAGTAAGCTAAGTGGAAGGTCCATGTGTATGTAAAAGTGCTATTGGGAAAAAGAGAAAAAAATATGATGTATGGAAGTATGGTGGGAAGATGGCATATAGAGAGGAACACAGGGAAGTAGAGGAGTATCACTTGGGAATATGAACTACCGGGTGCTAGGTACTTTGCATTATTTATCTTTAATGTTCACAGAAACTCTGAAATATAAAGTTTTTTAGGTTCCATGTTCCATTTTAAGCACTTTCTATGTATGTATATGTATATATGTAATATCTATTTGTCTACTTAATCCAATGCATACATGCTGTGTGTATAATATGGTATCTCATCAGGGTTCTTTGTCTGAAAGCAAAAGAAACCACCTCTGTCCAATGTATACAAGAAAGGAGTTTATTGGAAGGATATGGGCTAAGTCCTAGATTCTAAGTGCAAGCTATAGAGTCAGGCCTCAGAAAGTCCAGGCAGTAATCAACACTTAGAACTTCTTCAGGGACCACTGGTGGGACCATTCAGCTCTAACTCTTGTTGGTCCTTGAGTAACTCGTCTCTGGATCCAGTTTCAAGGGAGAGTGAGAGTCTGGTTGACTTGGCTTAGAGCATGTGTCCTTCCCTTGCCCAGGGGAAAGTGGGGTCCCCCAAGTCTGCAAGCAGTAGGGGAGATGTAGGTAGTTTTCTAAAGCAAAGTGGAGGTGTTGTTACAAGAAGACAGGGGCATGGAAGGCCAGCAGGGAAAATGATGGATGTGTACTATGCCTGGGTTCTAATTCCACTTTTGATACTAATTTCCTGTGTGGACTTAGGTAATTTAACTTCTGTAAGCCTCAGTTTACTCATATGTTAAATAGAGTATGTTAAACTCATAAACTCATATGTTAAACTCATATGTTAAACTGCCTGTCCTGGGTTTTTGCAAAGATTAAGTAATAATAAGTGAAAAATTACGGGTTCACTGTCCTTACCTGAAATCTTAGAAACAAGAAGTGTTTGGGTATTAAGAATTTTTCAGCTTTTAAAAAGGTGATGAGATACACAATACAATGTATATTATGCAACACCCCATTGGGATCTGATTCATCACCTCATAGTCAAACAATAGTATTTCTGCATCAAATTCATTAGTATGTATCTGGAGTGGGATAAATTAAAGCTACAAATTGTTCTATGCCAGTTTTTGCTGTCAGGCTTTGCTGCCAAGTGGATTTGCTGCAAGTATACAAAAAGAAACAAATAAGCCAAAAACTTGGCTTTTGGAACTTTTTGGACTTTTTGGAACAAGAGATTATAGATATATATGGTTTTTATAATTCCAGGTTGGCTTCATCCCAAAGATTAGCTCTCTATCTTTTCTAGTTGGTCCCTGATTATCTTTTTTCATTTATTCAGATTGAGGAGGAAGAGACCAACATGGCTTCCTTCACTCTTTGGAAACCCAGAGAATGGTAGGTTGAAGTGCTGGAAAAGTCAGAGTTCCAATTAGAGGATCTCTCCTCTTAGAATTTAGTTCTCATTTCTGGGTTGGCACCTGATAGTCATGACCCCAGAGGAGACCAGTGAATCATCCAGTCATGAGGTTTGGAGATGATTCAGCAAGTTCGAAGTGGTGTCAGGAGTGCTTTTGGCTGAAGTTCTCTAAGGTACTGATTACACATCCAATTATGCAACTGGCCCCGAGGCCCGCATTGTGGTACAACCTGATTCTCACTCAGACTAAATATGTGAGACGGGACCTGAGCCTGGTACAGCATGATCTCTTGGTAGACCTCAGGCCCTTGAGCCCAGGGAAATGGTTCCTGCCACGATGGTTCTCTTTCTTCTCTTTGGAGAATGGAATATGGACTGAGCATCACTTCTGTTGATATTTACCCTTTCAGCATCCTTCTCTTCTTCTGGACCAAGGTCAGGGATGATTGGGGGACCCAGAAATGATTCCCATCTCATGTCCTCTTGATGTGTTGTTAGACTTCATGGCATGAGGGGGGACTTCTCCAGGGTGAATCAGTTCCTAATGTCCAACATCCTGTAATAAGAAACGAATTTACGTGGAATAAGACTTTGTCCTCTGTTCTTGTAGGCAATGCAGTGTACCAGGACTAAAAGTCATGAGCTTGGGTTCAATCTTCATTTCTGCTGCTGACCATAAACTTGGCCATGCCACTTTATCTTTTGAGCTTCATTTTTATCAACTGAGTTGGGGAGAAGAGGAGGCTCCATTAGCTTCAGTATTCTACAATTATTTTTGAGAATGCTATCTGCCAACTGCTTCCCTTTCACTCTCCATTCATCCATCACACAGTCTCTGCTTTTAGCTTGTATCGCAGTGTGATAAGGCAGAAAACATTCTTAAGAGAGGAAACGGAAGATAGTGGTAGGTGCTGCAATGTGCTACCATGACAACATTAGATGGTGGTCAGGAAAGAATCCTTGGAGGGAGGTGACATTTGAGAAGAAACCTGATAATGGCTCAGAAATATTTCTTGAATGAATTGATGAACAAGAAGGAGTCAGCCATGGAAATATGTGGAGGAAGAATGTTCTAGGCAGGGGCAACAGAAATGTAAAGATTCTGAGGTGGGAACGGCTTTGGCATATTTGAACACTAGAAAGAGGGCAGTGGAGCTGAAGAACAGTGTGGAGACAGAGTGCTCGGAGAGACAATCAGACATACCTGAACTGAGGCTTTATAGATCACATTAAGGAGTTTGGGTTTTATTTTGAGGCTGAAGGGAAACCAATGGCAGAGTAATATAATCTGATTTACCCTTAAAAATATCATTATGCAATGTGATACCACTTCCTACCCACTAGAAGGGCCAAATTTAAAAAGACAGACAATACCAAGTGTGACTGAGGATGTGGAGCAACCAAAACTCTCTGACACCACTGGTGAAGGTAGAGATGGGTATGACAAGTTTGGGAAACTGATTAGCTGTATCTGTAAAGCTGAACATAGGTACATCCTACCACTCAGCAGTTTCATTCCTAGTTATATTTTCAACAGATACATGTATATATATGTTGACTAAAAGATATACCTAAGAATGTTCATAATAGCCCTAAATGGGAAACTACATAAACTCTCATTAAGAGTCAAACAGGTACATGAATTATGGGATGGTCATATAGTTGAATACTATATGCAACAACAGTGAACAAGCTAAAAGTACACACAACATCATGGGTGAATTTCACAAACTTAACTTTGCGTAAGGGAAGCCAGTCTGAAAAGTTCAAACAATCTAATTCCATTTATATGGAGTTCAAAAATAGGCATAACTCATCTAAGGTGTTGGAAGTCAGGATAGTGGTTACCTTTGGAGAGTCTAGTGACACAAAGCGGGTGTGAAGGGGCCATCTGGGACCCTTTAATGTCCTATGTCTTGACCTGGATGCCGGTTACACGTGTTTGGTGCTTTCTCTAATCCTGCGTCTACCCCTGCTTCCCCAAGCCAAATGGGCCTTGAGCCTAGAAAGATGAAGTGAAGAATGTAGGAGAATATTTCTCCTTGGCCACTGTAGACTGCAATCTGCTTTAACATTGACTGTCACCGTTTTCTCAAGAGTGTTGGGCAAGTGAAATTTACCCATTTTATAGGCACAGACATCATAGCTTAGTGACCTGCCCAAGGGGCCGTTGTCTTATACAGTGAGAGTCAGACTGCAAGCCCAGGTCCTTGGATGCTCTTCACGAGGCCTGCTGGTGTTTTGATTTCTCCACGCAGACTCTCCAGACTGGACCAACTGGTCTCCTGACCTCCATCTAGCTTCAAGACTAGGAAATGCTACATTTGCCTATGAGTCTTGAAACGAATCCAAGAAACTCCAGCATTTTGACCATTATCTTTGTTGATATAGCCTTATCTTGAACTACTTTTTTAAGAAAGCAATGCTTCTAATTGAGGAGATAAAAATATTATAAGTTGAAAGAAAACCCCCACAGGTTGGAGTCCCATTAAACTCTGGAGGAGAAATGATGGTGTTCGTCGTTAGATTTTCTCAGTTCTACTGCATGGGCATATGGCATTCTGTGTGACACATTTTTGCTTTAACCACAAAATTTCATGAATTTTCAGTCACTGAATAATGAAATAAATCATCACTGCAGACAAAAGGAAGGGGGCAGTTTTGAAGGCAAAGGTATTTCCTTGAAAACATATTGAGAAACAAAGCACTTGGCCACATTTACGGGGACTGAGCCCTCAGGGGATAAGTGCCCAGAGCCTTAGGCATGGAAGAGCAAGTCACTCTGTTCCCATGGGATAAGAAGCTTGTGACCAACTGTCCAAGGTTTATTTAGTCTCTGGTTCTATATATCTACAGCCATGGCTAGTAGCTAGGCATTGTTAACAGGCCATAAGAGAGGTCTTTTTGCTCTTTGAAGAGAACGGGGGATGTGGGGGCAACAAGGAAAATCACAGTCCCACTAAGTGCCTACTGAGTGCACCCTCTGCCTCCATTTTATTTGTTGTCTGATCAAGTGGAGGCTGTTTATAACCCCACACATAAGGGAACTCAGGGATCTGGAAGTGAAGTCAGAATTCTTTGAGGTGGGAAACCATTGAAGGGAACTAAAGAAAGAAGTCATATGGCTAGGTCTACCTTTTAGAAAAATAAGTGGGTTTATTCCTCCCCACCCTTACTAGGATTGCCCTTTCAATCTATACTCCTAGTGGTGGCAGTGGGGAGAGTGAGCTGGAAGAGGAGCAGATGGAGCCAGGGAGAGCAGTGAGAGGGCTTCTTTTGATAGTCTGGATGACAGATCATTGCATCTCCAACCAATGCATCCATGAGGCAGTGCCATCTCCTCCTCCCCATCCTTTCTGCTATCCTTGTTATACATTTTACCTCTATATATTATTCCTTTTGCCATTCATCTCTTTATTATTTCTCTTAACATTCATATGATCATCTTAGGTGTTTCCTCCTCCTCCAGCCTTGAGAAGGAGGATAATACAAAATTTCAGAAGTGTCATTTGGGCAACCATGCCTCTGGCATTGGATGACTTGCCTCGAGTCTTTATTCGGGTTAGAAGATTTGGAAGGCAACTGCTTTAGGTTGGGTGAGGTCGCAGCCTACCTTACAAAAGAGTTGAGTATTGTGTGGTCTCATCATCACCTCTAGTGAGGAGCTGGGTACATGGACAAGTGCCCACACCCTCTGTGGTGGACACAGAGATATGAGGCCTTGGTACATTCTTTTCCAAGGATCCCTGGAGTGAGGAAGAGGAGGGAGAGGAAGGGGGATGGAGAATTAAGTCATCCCAGCCTACCTTGTAAAGGAGTTGAGTGGTGAAGGAGCTGGCACAAAGTAGCAAAAGCTTGGATATCTTCATCCCATCTCATATCTTCTTTTACAGGTGGAGAAGTGAAGGGCCATAGAAAGGAAGTGAATTATAATCGCCATCATTACAAGTTGCTGAGTGCTGGCTACTTTGTGCCAACTGCCTCTTTCAATCCTTGCCCTGTGAGGGAGTGTATTAATTTTCTGTGGCTACTGTAACAAATTATCTCAAACTTGGTGGCTTAAAGCAATTGATTGTTGAAAACAGGTAACAATTGATTCTCTCAAAGCTCTGGAAGCCAGAAGTCCAAAATCGAGGTACTGGTGGGCCACATTCCCTCCAGAGGCTCTAGGGGAGCCGCTTTCAGCTTTGAGTGGCTTCAGGCATTCCTTGGCCTGTGGGCTGCGTAACTTCAACCTCTGCCTTGGTCTGCTCACATAGTCTATGTCTCAGATCTCCCTCTGCTTTCCTAAAGACACTTGTCATTGGATTTAGGGCCCACCCAGTAATCCAGGATGATCTCACCTTAAGATCCTTTACTTAGTTACACTTGCGAAGACCTTTTTTTTTTTTTTTTTTTTCAAATAAGGTGAGATCGTTTTGGAGGGAGCATCATTCAGCTCAGTGCAGGGTGATGTCATCATCATCTCCATTTTATTAAAAAGGACATTGAAGCTCAGAGAGGTGAAGGGTCCTTCCAAGGCCACAGTCAGCAGATGGCAGAGATGGGCTCCATGGCCATTGCTCTTTGCAGTACACTGTATTTGATAACAGTAATGGTAATAATGGCTAACCCTGACCGCACTCACATATGTTAATTCAGTTAATCCCCTCGAAAATGCCATGAGAAGGGAAGTATTATCATGGTCCCCACTTCAGAGATGAGGAAATGAGAGGTTGATTAATTTTCCTATGGGCACACAGCAGTGAAGAGTAGAGCCAGGGTTGAACCCCAGGCGCATTGGCTCCGAATCTGACATCAAAGGTCACCACACAAACCATTGTCAGAATTGTTTTCAGTGGTGGCTGGTGAGTTTTAAAAAGGGTTCTGGAAGACGGGTCCCTGTGATCCAATGGGAGAAGGCAGATTGGAGGCAAGATGGGAGAGATTTGGGAAACACTTGTAGGAAGGGACACTTTTCTGTAACTCAGGGGACACTTTTCTATGACTCACTCTTCAGTGGCTCTCTAGGTTCTTTCACCTCCTGGCTGGTGGCCCTGGGGCAAACTTCCCCTTCCTCATGCAGATGGTGCAGGCATCCCGGGTCAGCCAAGCTAGGAGCTGTCCTCTCACTTCCTTGCTTCACCTCTTCAGTGATGTCCAGTCCGCTTCAGTGATGTCCAATCGGTCAATTGGATCCACTTTGTGATCCATTCTCTGTGAATCCTGCCTCTTGTTTCAGGTCCCCTCTCCTGCCTTTGCTTCCCATTGTTACCGTAAGTGGCCAAAGCTTGTCATCCCCAGGGAAAAGCTCATCTCTCCCAGGGATGGAAATGGCTGGGATCCACACTCTCTAGTCTTCTCCATCCTTCCCCCAGCTGCCTATAGCACTTACCGGGGCAAAGACTGTCCCCATGACCATTCCACCCCTTCCCATATGCATCCCCCATGCCATCCTACAAACACATCTTCTCTCTCATTTGTGCTACATCCTAAATGTCTGGACTGCCATCATTCATTCATGCATTCAGCATGTATTATTGATTGCCTGCTTTGTGTCAGGTACCAGGGAAACAGACGTGAGTGATGAACAAAGTAGACATGTTCTCTCTCTGCGTGGATCTTCCATTTGGTTTGGGACATCAACTAAGTAAACTCAGAAAGTAAATAAACAATAAATAGTTATGATAAAATGGATGAAGGGAAGAAACAAGGGATGAGAGAGAATAATGTGGTAGGTGGAGTGGGGGCTACTTTTGATAGGGTGGTCAGAAAGGGTGCTGAGGAGGTGCTGGAAGGGTCTTGCAATGATTGAATGAGGTCATGTAGGGAAGCCCTTAGCATTCTGTCTGATGCAGTGTAAGTAGGCAGTAAACATCAGCCATTGTCACTCACAGATTCATTCGTTCAACAAAAATCTTTTGAGGGCTAGTTGTTACGCTCATATGCCTAAATGCCGGTGATCTCAGTCCCAGGTGGAGAATGATCTCGGCTCCCTCAACCCCATTAGCACTCTTAGTTTTGCTTTTCAGATAAGTAAACCAAATAAATCCACAGGCAAAGTGGGAATTAATTGTTTTCTTCTCCAACACTCCATGAAAGATGAGTGTCTCAGAGGCCCTGCTAACGAATTCCACTGCTTTTCTCCTTGGTCTTATCTTCAGCATAGATGTCGCCACATTGCTTCTCTTAAAGGCTCTTTCAGAAGGTTTTGATTTTGCTGTTGCCCTGAGGTGGCCCTCTTGCCTGTGACTGTGGACAGGGCTGACAGGTCCTTTGGGGAAACGGCATAGACAGCTGCTGATTTTGAATAGGACAGACCTCTGTGCCTGCGTCTTCCTCACTTACAAACACCTCAGATTCTTGAATCCCCGTCTGTGTCCTCAAAGCACCATTTTCTGGACCACTGACTTGTTATGGGAGGGTTACTGGGGAATTCTGGATCGCAGGCCCTGGCATTCTAATTAAATCAAACAAGTGAAATGAAGAGGAAAAGAGACTCATGGATATCTTTAGGAAAAACAAAACCCAAATTCCCCACATGAAGAGAATGACGTGGTATTTGAACGGGAGCCTAGAATTCCTATAAGACTGCGTGAGAGCTGACATTTCAGAACCAGACCCCACCCACATCCCAGCACCCTCCACATCGGCTTCTGCTTTAACATACAGCCTCCCATGACGTCACCCCAAAGGCTTATGTTGGCAAGATTGAGAACAGGACCTTGTGGGTGACATTGTGCCAACAGATTAATCTTCTTACATAATTTCTTATGCTTGGCCCTGGGCTTCTCTTCATGGACCCTAATTCCTTCTCCAGTGGTATTTGGTGAATGTTGCTCACCTTGGACTTTTGGGAAGGTACTTGGAAGCTATGTTTTGTATATATTGGCCTGTAGTCTTTGGAATCCATTAAAAAATTGCTAGTCCCTATGAAATGGTTTAGTTTGGTTCAATACATATTTGCTTAGCATCTTCTCAGTGGCAGGTCCCATGCAAGAAGTGAGGGATAGAGGGATGAAAGACACAGTCCCCACCCATGAGATGCCCTTGATGAAATGTGGGACGTGGGGGTGAGTCAGTGTCATGGTGGCTCAGCCTGGGGCAGAGTGGGCTGAGGGCTCCCCAAGAATGGCTTCTTGGGGGCAGATAGCATCTGCAGTGGGTCAACTGGTGTCTGCCGCCAAATTCATGTCCACTCAGAACCTTAGAATGTGACCTTACTTGGAAATCAAGTCTTTGCAGATATAATTAAGGTAAGAATCAAGATGAGACCATGCTGGGAAGGGGGGCCCTAAATCCAGTGAAAATGTCCTCATAAAGAAAATGGCACAGAAAGAGAAGGCCGTGGGAGGACTCAGGCAGATGGGAGTGAAGCAGCAGTAAGCCAAGGAAAGTGAAAGATTGCTAGAACCAGCAGAAGCCAGGAAGAGACAAGGAAGGATTTCTTCCTAGAGCCTTCAGAGGGAGCTTGGCCCTGCTGACACTTTGATTTTGAACTTCTAGCCTCCAGAACTGTATAAGAATCAGTTGCTGTTCTTTCAAGCCACCCAGTTTGTGGAACTTTGCAACAGCAGCCCCAGGAAACAAATACGGTATGGAAGCATCTGAGATGAGCCACTGGAGTCTTGCCATTGCTTTCCTGCCCCTTTCCTTGTTCTAGCACATCAGGCTGGGAGACCTCCACTGCTCTGTGAGCTCCTGGGTAGTAGGAGCCTCACCCTACTCCACCATTCCCACATTTAATGTGATGTTTGACACATAGGAGTCTATGGCCAATATTTGTTGAACGCACAAATAACCGAGTGTGTGAATGAATGAATAAGCAGAAGAGTAGTACTTACAAGGGTGGACCAGTTAGCTGGTGGAGATAAAAGGGCCACCCTTAGAGTCAGGGTAACTGCAAAATCAAAACCTTCTGAAAGGGGCTGTAAGGTGGATCAAGCTACACGAAGTGGATCCTCCGGTGTGAAAAGTCATGGCCGCTGCCATGGAGGGGCTGTTCTGAGGTTGTCTGCTTCAATGGCTGATCCTTGGTAAAAGTGGATATTTAGGAATGTTTTGCACTGGGGATGTGCAGACTAGGCAGCATTCAGGACAAAGAGAAGGGCCAAAATAGAAAGGAGGAGAAGAGAACTGAGCGGTGTCCATTGCCTACTCTATGGTAGACATTGTACTGTGTCCGTTAATGTCTATGATCTTTCTCTCTGTCCTTGAAACAGTTCATCAGGGAGGTAAAAATTCCTTCACTTTACAGGTGTGGAAGCTGAGGTGCAGAGAGGTGAAAGCTGTCAAAAGTAATACTGCCAGTGAGTGGTAGAACTGCCAAACTCAAATCGAGCCCAGGTCTCTTTTGCTCCCAAGTTTGTGTTCTCTGCAGTGTTGCTTCTGCCAATAAGTGATTGTTGGGAAAGGAAGTTGGGGTACCTCAGCGGAAAAAGGTTTTAATGTCTCCCAAGTCCAGGGGACTGGAGGAGGAATTCTCTGGAAAATGATCTAAGAAGACAGCACCTTGATGGAGTTCTGGGGATCCCGATCATCCAAAGGTCATCTGCTCTACACTTTCAGCTGGTCTTGAATAAGGTTCTCTGGGTAAAAATCCTTATTATTTTCTTCCTGTCGTATTTTACTACTCTAGGCTGTGTTTTTCACTGTTCTCAGATAGAACTGCAATCATTTTTTTTTTTTTTTTTTGAGACAGGGTCTCTCTCTGTTGCCCCAGGCTGGAGTGCAGAGGTGCAATCACAGTGCCCTCGACCTCCTGGGCTCAGCTGATCCTCCCATCTCAGCCTCCAGAGTAACTGGGACTACAGGTCCTACCACCGCGCCTGGCTAATTTTTGTATCCTTTTTGTAGAGTCGGGGTTTCATCACGTTGCCCAGGCTGGTCTTGAACTCCTGGGCTCAAGTGATCCACCCACCTCGACCTCCCAAAGTGCTAGGATTACAGGCGTGAGCCACTGCGTCTGGCCTTGCAATCATTTTTAAAAGGTAGACACCATCTAGGTTTCTCTCTGATTTGAACCCCCACTTTGTCTGATAATTTAGCCCTTGTTTTCACCCCTTAGCAGCCTGGACACCCTGATGACATTTGGGGCCCATTCACTCATGCATCCATTCATTCATCCCACAAGCATGTGAACATCGTCTGCCAAACACGGACTGATCTTGGCCTGGGAGTTCAAAGGGCACCAAGCCTCTGTCCTTGCCCCCTTTAAGAGCTCCCACTCCAGACTGATTCAGTAAGTCCCTATTGTGCTTCAATGTGACAGAGGCTAGAATCAAGGAAGGGATCCTGGGTAGAAAGGTTGGAGAAGGCTCCACAGAGGAAGTGTGGGTCAAGTAGGAGTTGACTAGGAAGGGTAGGGAAAGGCGTCATAGCAGAGGGACTAACATGTGCAAAGGCACAGAGGCATGATGTGCATGGCTTGTTGGGGTTAGGGGAGGACCCAGACATCCCGGGCAGGATGATGTGTTTGAGTAAAACCAGTCACAGTCCTTGTCCTCTGGGACATGACAGGCTTTTGGTATAGGTGGCAATGGTAAATTCAGCCTATGCTGGGACTTTGGTTTTAAGAAGTAGATACTTGATCCTTTGTGTTGTTACCAGAAAGAGTGGATGCTGAAGAGGTTGAGGCAGGATCATAGGAAGGGGCCACCTGGAGGGGGAGTGAAGGTTCCAGGGTGGAAGGGTTCGCCCTCAGAGCCACCACTGCTTACGGGTAGAGTATCAGGAGGGTCTCAAAAGTGTCTCAAAGGGAGGAGCCAGGATTCCAGTGACTCTGTGCTGCTGGGGCCATGTCCCTCTGCCGGGGGATGGCCTGATGCAGTAACTAGCTGGTCATGCCCTGGCCGGTGAGTGGTCTGATGGAGACCTCAGGACAGCCAGGCCTTCTTTTAAGATGCTGGCTAGGAGTCGGGTGAATTGTGCGGTACTGAATGCCACAGTCTTCCCAGGTCCTGCTCCCCACTGCCCCCTCCCTGCTTCAGTTCCTATGTTCTCTGCTGGCTCCTCCTTTGCTCACTGCTTTGCACTGCTTTGCATTGGCATGGGGTGTTTGATCTTTGTGTTTTCTTGCTGAAAGAAAGAAATCTCCTTCAATTTCTCTCTTCCCTCATTGCCTGTTGAGATGATTAGCCAGGCTGTTTGACATTTTTCACTTAGAGCGTTTCAGTTTAACGGCGGCTGGCTAAATATATTTTGACTCAGCCATGGACTGTGACTCTCTACCCAGCCAGTGAGGCCAATGAAGCCTTGTGCCAAAACCGTCTCTCTTTCTTTCTGGGCTGAGATTGTCCTCGGCAGGTTGGAGAGGAGCCCTCATATTCTGCAGATTATTTTGCAACCTAATTCAGATAATGAGTTTGGCTGCTGGGATGCCCAGGTGGGTGGATTCGCCGGCCATGAAGGCGTCTTCTTTGACACACAAAGCTGGCCTGCGATGTGTCTGGCCCTAGTGCCATCTTTCTTTATAAATCCCAGGAGGCAATGTATGTAGTTCTTTTGTACCCCAGGGTGACTTGGACAAGCTGTGAGTAGCCACGGACTCTGACAGCTTATGAAATATTGGACCGAGAGGAAAGGAAAAGACAGTCGAGGGATTAGCAAGCCTCCAACAGAAGGATTTTTGGAGGCCACAGAAGGCATTTATAGACAAGACTCCCACTTCTAATTCCAGGCAGATGGGGTGACCTGGATAAAGCCCTTCGCCCACCAGGCTTGATCCAGGTGGGCCATGTGACTTCATACCCCACTCGGACTTGCCACTCTCAGTTCAGGGTGGGTCAGGCAGAAAGAAAGAGGGAAGGACAGAATGACTCCGAGCAGAGGATCTGGGACACAGGAACTAGTGCCCCAACATGTTTACCCCTGAATTTGTGATGGAGATCTCAGAGACGGTGTAGATCCAGCCCCTTCATTCATTTACTAATTCATTTATCATGTGTTTATGGAAGATCTGTAATGTATGTGGCAGACACTGAGGCCAGCCCTGGGAATGCAGAGGTGAACAGGACAGAATAAGAAGTCTAGAGGGGAAGACAGTGATCAAATAATTACGAATAGGATGAGAGTCTCAAAGTAGAAGAATAGGGGGCCGGGCGCGGTGGCTCGTGCCTGTAATCCAAGCACGTTGGGAGGCCAAGGTGGGTGGATCACCTGAGATCAAGAGTTTGAGACCAGCCTGACCAACATGGTAAAACCCTGTCTCTACTAAAAATACAAAATTAGCCGAGTGTGGTGGTGCATGTCTGTAATCTCGGCTACTCGGGAGGCTGAGGCAGGAGAATTGCTTGAACCCAGGAGGTGGAGGTTGCAGTGAGTCGAGATTGCACCATTGCACTCCAGCCTGAGAAACAAGAGTGAAACTCTATCTCCAAAACAAAAATGAAAACAAAAAACAAAAGGGGGAATGATAGGGGTATATAATAGGAGAGCTGATCCAAACTGGAGTGGGGTAAGCATGGAACACACCTTGATGCTGTGACTTTTAATCTGGTGTTTAAGGTGTAATTCAAAATTATGTAGGGTGAAGAGGCAAGAGAGGCGTGTTTCAGGTAGTGATGACTGCATGTGCAAAGGCCCTGAGGCAAGAGAGAAGGGTGTAAAGGAAAGAAGGATGGCTGGAGCTGAGACAACTTCAAGGAGTGAGGGTGGCAAAAGATGAGGCCAGAGAGATAGGTGGGTGCTGGATTAGGGAATGCACTAGAAGCTACATAAATGATTGGGGGCTTTATGCAAAGGTCTCTGGGAAGCCATGGAATCATTTTAAGCAGGGGCGTAATATGATCAAGTCTGTGTTTTAAAAAGATCACTCTGACTGTTGCTCAAGAACAAGATGCCAGCCAGCAGCTAAGGGGACAGTGTCCAGGCTGAGGAGCAGGGCTGGCCATC
>NC_045440.1:127176547-127192657 GCF_002776525.5 Piliocolobus tephrosceles
AGCAGCTAAGGGGACAGTGTCCAGGCTGAGGAGCAGGGCTGGCCATCCAAGCAGGGTCTCTGAACCACAGCCAAGAGATCTGGGGAGCAGAGCAGAGCTTCAGACCCCAGCAGGAGAATCCAAAGTACAAAAAAGACAACTTAGACAGAAGGAAAACTCTAGAACATGAACCTGGAGAGCCAGATGGGGAGGAAGGCTACAGCTTGGAGTGAACTGTGGTGCCAGGCTCAGGGCAGCAAGACTGATGGCAGATGCTTCTGTTGGTGGGGAGAGGACTTAGCCTATATCGGTGGGCTTGGACGGGCTGACCAGGACAGGAGGGGAATGAAACCAGCCATGCAGGTCTTCTGTGCCCACAGCTGAGCAGGGCAGTGATTCTCAACCCTGACTGTACATTTCAATCATCTGGGAAGCTTTTCAAAAAACTACAGCGTTCTGCCCCCCTCCCAAAAGCATCCCTATTCATTTTTCTCAAATGGGGCTGGCCCCGTTTTCAAACATCTTCCCAGATGACTGTGTTGTGCAGGCAGCGCCGAGAACTGCTGTTCTCCACTTCAGCTTATTCCTGTGTTTGGGACTGAGCCAGTGTGGGAGGCACCTCAAGATAACGGGGGCTATAGAGATAGTCAGGCCTGGCATCTGAGGGCAATGACTGCTGTAAGCACTGAAGGAATTTGTTGACGTTCCCCAGAAGAGCAATCCTCGTAACACTGACCAAAATGAACATCCTGATTAATTATGCAGGTTTATAGCTCCCCAGAGGCTGCAGAAAAACATCATTTGGCACCAGAAACAAACTTTATTCTGGCAAGTGCAGGATAATTTTTTTACAAACGTTAGATACTGAATGTTGCATACGCCTCTGGAATTTCAATGTACTACATCCATAGAATGCAGAAAAACAAGGTCAGGGCCAATTTCTCACGCTGCCACCTGGACCAAGCAGTTCCAGGAATCTTCTGGAGTCTCTCAGCACTCTTGTTCCAGATTTCAGTGGTGTCCTGGGCAGATGTGGTTTTTGTCTGGATTTCTCCCTTTGGGGAAATGCTTCTAACCCATTACATGCAGTTGGGTGGGCTGTCAGTCACAACAGGTAACCCCACCTCTGTCTGTGGGGATGTGGTCCAGGATTAGCCAGTCCTGGCAACAGTGAGTGGCTCAAGAGGTAGTCATGGAATTCAAAAAAAGGCCCATAAGCATTGTTTTTTAGGTTTAATATATGGATAACAGCAAAGTTCTCTCCTGAAGATACAAAGTTGGAAAATGAGTCTGGGTTTATCATTTGTTATTGTCCACACACTGTATGGGTCAATGAAGAAGCTTGCTAGAGAAGGAAGCCTAATAGAGATGAGGTAGAGAGGGAGGAAAACCTAGGGAGGAGAGGGAGGACAGAGGAAGAGAGAGGGGAGACAGAGACAGAGAGAGTGGGGGGCAGAGTAGAGAGAGGCAGAGAGACAAAGAAGAGAAGCAGAGATGGGGAGACAGACGGACTCAGAGAAGAGAGACAGAGAAACTGAGACAGAAAGGAGACAGGCCAGGTGTGGTGGCTCATGACTGTAATCCCAGCATTTGGGAGGCTAAGGCTGGTGGATCCTTGAGTCCAGGAGTTCGTGACCAACCCGGCCAACATAGTGAAACCCCGTATTTACTAAAATGCAAAAATTAGCTGGACTTGGTAGCACATGCCTATAATCCCAGCTACTCAGGAGGCTGAGGCATGATAATTGCTTGAACCTGAGAGGTGGGGATTTCAATAAGCCGAGATCGCGCCACTGCACTCCAGCCTGGGCTACAAAGTGGAACTCCATCTCAAAAAAAAAAAAAAAAAAAAAAAAAGAGAGGAGAGAGAGACAGAAACAGACAGAGATAGGGGAGAGACAGAAAGAAAAAAGGGGGAGAGAGAGACAGATGGAGGTGGGGGAGAGAGATAGAGAGGGAGAGAAGGAGAGAGAGAGTTCTGGCAATGCAATGCCTAGTTCCAGGCCTCCCGACTCTGGTACCTCAGTCTTGTGAGCTCTCCCTGCAGCCTTTAAGGGTTAAGCCCTTTAGAACTGGGTTTGTGTCCCTTGCAACAGAAGGCATTTTGACTAGGACAGAAGGTTTCTTGTCGACCTCATGGGAGGGCGAATGTGTGGGGTATGCACTGGAGAGTGAGGCAGGCGTGGTCAAAGAGCTTGTGTGGCAACTGTCCCTGGGATGTCCAGGTGTCCGTCTCGGGGTCGTAGCAATCGAAGGAGGCGGAATCCTCAATGTTGCAGTCCGTGGTCAGCCGCCGCCCGCCCGTCACGTAGAGTTTGTTTCCCATCACTGTGGCTCCGTGATGCATCCTCCGGTCTTTCATGTCCGCACATTTGACAAATTTGTTGGATTGAGGGTCATAAGCAAGAATCCTCCTTGTGTAACCTGAAAACCAAATGACACGTGGGCAAGCTCAGCGTTGTTCATCTGGTACTGGAGGTCAGCAGTCCTGTCTGACTCCTGCCACTGCTTAAGACTGAGGCTGGGACCCTGAACTAGAGCGTGGGTTGTTGAGCTCACCTGCCAACGCCTGCTTTGTGGTGGAGTGGGGGCTGCTGGCAGATCTGTCTGACTCTGACCTTCACCCCAAGTTAAGGCAGCATATAAGCCATTCTTAGATTGAGAGCAGCCTCCTGATTCCTGTAACTTTCTCAGCCTCATTGGCCTCTTCCTCTCTCAAATGCCCACTCAAGAGCTATGACAATCCTTTGGAAACTCAGAAGTGGGTTCCTCACAACAGCCCTATCTTGGTAGTTACTTTTAGGATCCTCATTTTATGGATAGGCAAACTGAGGCACAGAAAGATGTTTAACTTGGTAAAAAGTGTATAGCCAGTTAGTGACAGAGCCAGGATTTGAATCAAGGTCTATCTGACCCCAATACCAGTCCTCTTAACCATGACACTATACTTTGATTACAGAGAAACAAACTATTAGTAGCTAATATTATTAGCAGAAGCAAACATTTTTTATTGACTGTGTATCTGGGAGAGTGTTAAGTGCTTTAGATACTCGAGCACATTAATTATCACGACAGCTCCGGGAGATGGGTATTATTTCATCCCTTGTTTACAGAAAAAGACAGGGAGAAACTTCTGGGTGAGGAAAGAGTTTTGTCAGATTCCCCACGCTCCTCTGGTTGGTTGGATGTGCTTTTAAAAAGACGATCTTGTAGAATAACATCTGTCTATGAGTGACCTTTTTTCCATAGGACGTGCCAAGTTTGTGTCACGCCCAGTGATCCTCTGTTCAGACTCACCTCCCACAATGACAATCCGCTCCCCGAGCACCACTGCAGGGGCACACACGTTCTTGATCATTCTTGTCTCCATTTTGAACCACGAATTTCTGGAAATGTGATAAACCTGAGGGAGAAATAGAATCATGGCAATGCATTTTAAAGTGACATATTCTTAAAAAAAGACAGGAGTAGTAATTAAGAGGGTGAACTGGGAGTGAGATTTTTCTTTCTAGTTTTCTCCAGTTTTAAAAATATAGCTACTGCTAATAAACAAAACAGTATTGAAAAACAGGAAGAAGCGTATTATTAAAAATTGATATTATTGTGATCCCAGGAACTCAGTGGCTGTATTTCTATAGAATAGACCAATAGTTTTGCATTCTAATACATGTTTTACTTACCTTGCATGGAACATGTTTTTCTTTTAATGAGAAATGAAGAAACTTGGGTATTCAGAAAACCAATGGTTTTCCAATCATTTTTTATTTCTAGCTCATGTTTAAATTTCTAAATATTCTGGTTTATCCAAGAAGGTCACAGAGCCAAGAATAAACCTGAGGCTAAGTGAGGAAGTCTTTTGAACAGTTCATGCCTGAAAGTTATTACAGTCCTAGAAAAATGCAGCATGAGAAAGGGGAGAAAGACCGAAGAGAAGGGAGCAGGCTCTTTTGCCATGCTTTGAAACAGTGTATCAAATCAACACTCCGGAAACATGTTCTCCTGTGAGTGTCCTCAGTTTTAAATCTAAATATCAAATGTAAATTAGTTCATTATGGAAAAAATTTAGCCAAGAGATATAGGATGAATTTCACGTAAGCAAAGAAGGAACAAGAACATTTATCTACAGAGGAAAATGGCATAGTAGTCTTTGCTAGAAAATCTTTTCCTATAACATAAAATTACCAGGCCGGGTGGGGTGGCTCACACCTGTAATCTCAACATTTTGGGAGGCCAAGGTGGGTGGATCATGGAGGTCAGGAGTTTGAGACCAGTCTGGCCAATGTGGTGAAACCCCATCTCTACTAAAAATACAAAAAAAAATTAGCTGTGTGTGGTGGTGCACGCCCGTAGTTCCAACTACTCAGGAAACTGAGGTGGGAGGATCACTAGAGCCCTGGAGGTGGAGGTTGCAGTGAGTTGAGATCGCACCACTGCACTCCAGCCTGGGTGACAAAGTGAAACTCCTTCTCAAAAAATAAAATAAAAAAGTAAGATTACCAGCATTATTAAAGATGTCTAAATAATCAGTTTACTAAATTTGAGCTTCATAACCAACCTATGCGGTAGGTATTATTATTTCTTCCATCTTTCAGATTAGACCACTGAGGCTCTGAGAGATCAAATGACATGCCCAGGGTCATACAACTACAGTGAGTAGGAGAGCTGGTCGGACCAAGCCCAGAGTCCATGCTCTTCACCACGACACTCATGGCTCTGCCTGGAGCCATGAAACTGTGGCCTTCCCTGATGGAGGCTTTTGAGACTGGAGATCTCTTGAGGTCTCTGTCTGTCCTTCAACAAGTCAGTGAAGCCTGGAGGAGGCCAAGTGCTAGAGGAAGGGACGGTCACAATGGCTGTTTCATTGGAAAATACATAAGTGACAAACTCTCTGGAAAGTGGGATCCTTGGAAGAAAAGCAAACACTGGTTGCATTTTACTTGAATGAATAATTGCCTCCTGGCCCTTCTGTTCTCCTTCAGCTTTGGGTATGGCTTTAAAAATAGATTAAACATTTGCTCACCATGCTCATAATACCTCAAAGAGACTGGGGCAAGGATAACAAAGGATGAACTTTGACCAGTGAAGGAAGCGATACTTTGTTATGGTAAAGGATTTGCTTAATGCCATCCAGAAACAGGTAGAGAGAAGGCCAGGTAGAAAGGTACATGTACAACGCGATTTGCATCGTAACCTTGGGCAGTGTAGTTCTGAAAAGAACGCATACACACAGATGAACAAGCCTATGAAGAAAACTCTCAACCTGTGCCTGAAAATCCAACCTGCTCCATCAAGCGACTCCAGGCATTCATTTTAAACTATATTTGAACGAGTAGAATGTCTATTTCAAAGCTACTGCGAAGTAGATAAGAAAAGCATCCAAATGAATACTTTTCCCCTTCTCTCTCTTCTTAATCCTGAAATACAAAAGGATCCCTCAGAGGTTTAATATTTTCTTGGCTTTGCAATATCTTGTTTGATGATACTATACATTTCTTGATATGCTAGCTTGAAGCTTAAACTTTGCATTTTATTTTCAGAAGGTCGATGGCAGTTTTGCAATGTGAAATAATGAGCGTATTTGTTGACTCTCTTTTGAAAAATAGAAAAGAAGGAGGGGCTTCCGCTTGACACGGAAGCAGTTTGTTATCTGTATGGTGTGGTCAGAGCCTGGAGGGGAGCAGAATGTCTCTCCCAATTCAAGTAGAGGAGTGGGATTTGGAACAGTGATTCTAGAAGGACTCAGAATCTGCCTAGATGGTCAGGGAGGAGCTGAAAATATAGGCTGGAGAAGTGAAGGCAAGAAAAACATCTTCACTGGAACTGACCGAGTCCAAGCCATTACCACCCTTGCCTGGAAGTCTAGAAGAGTCTCCCAGTTCTCCCCCTTGGTCCACACAGGCCCCCTCCAATCCCTTCTCTACAAGGCATCCAGAAGGAACTTCTAAAAATATGAATTGTGTTACCTCGTCCACCTTTCTTGAAAGCCTTCAATGAAGTTCTGTTCCTCTCAGGCTAATCCCAATTCCTTGACAAGGCCTAGAAAGCCCAGCCAGGCCAGCCTCATCTCCACAAATATCCATCCCTCAAGAAGGTTCCAGGATGTTTCTAGGAGGGGCTCAGGGGCTGTGATGTGGGTGGAGGAGGTTGCTCCTGGTAACCTGAGAAGGGGGCTGATGGAGATCACATGAGGACCAACACTCGCCCCTAGCGACCCCTCAGCACACTGCTCGTCTCCTCTTTGCTATGTCTTGCAACTTCATTGTCCTGCTTTCCGCTGCCCAAGGCCATGGGCTGCACCTGTTTGTGCTTCAGGGTCTTCATATGAGCTGCTCCCTTACCCAGGACAACTCTCCCTCCCTCAAGAGAGAACTCTGACTCTGGCTTCAGGTGGTGCAGAAGCTTCCTGCATCTCTCTCTAAGTCAGATCTTTCCTTACGTGCTTTCTTGGCAGCCATCCCACCCCTCTCCCTCCGCTTTTATTCTCCATCCTCACCTTCCTCTCTCCTCTCCTGCCCCTCTGCTCAGTCAGCTTCAGCCAACTTCACAGGGGTTGCTCCAACATTCCCTTAACCCTGGCACTCTCTCAGATTCTCTCTAGACCAGCGGCGTCCAATCTTTTGGCTTCCCTGGGCCACTTTGGAAGAAGAGCTGTCTTGGGTCACACATAAAGCACACACTAACACTAATGATAGCTGAGGAGCTAAAACAATCTCTTCATGTTTTAAAGTTTATGAATTTGTGTTGGGCCACATTCAAAGCTGTCTTGGGCTGCATGCATGTTGGGTAAGCTTGCTCTAGACTGGTTTAGGGCATCCTGCCTGTGCTCTTAGAGCACCCCTCTCTTCAGCATCTGAATTGCAACTGAGGGCTATGTGTAAATTGCTGGGTCTCCAGGCCCTTCACATGCTGGTGTTCGAGATAACTCTTATAAATGAGCAAAGTACATCTCGTGGGTGCTTCTTGATTATCTGTGAAGGCAGGCTCAATATTCACGTTCCCCATATCATTACATGAACTGCGGAGATTACCAGGAACTTGCATAAAGTTGGAAAACACTTAATATTCTGAAATGTTGCCTTTGTTGATCAACTTCTCAGAGAGCTTATTAGTGAAATCAGTGTCTGCCAATCATTAAAAGTAGGGGTTTCCCAACCTGGCTGCCCCTTAGAATCTCCTGGGTACTTTTGTAAACCATGTATTTTAGGATCTCACACAAAGATATTTTGATTCAGTGATGTGAGGTCAGGTTCCAGGGGATTTGGTCACAGAGGTGTGGACCAAGGCTTGGGAATCTTCTTTTAAGGACTTACTGACTTGAGTTAGAAGCGTCTGCCAAATTCCTGTAGGACTTCACTATCTGGCATTCGATATTCTCTATAATAGCTTGAATTTTTAGATATATATTTTTCTCCTCAAATGAAGATAAACTCTGTGCATAGAGATGGTATTTGATATCCTTAAACTCTTGCTGAAAATCCTTCTTGCCTCCCTCCCTTCCTCTCTTCTTTCCTTGCAAATGACAAGTGTTGTATGTGTGTACATGGGTGCACATGTGTGTGCATGTATGTATTTGTGTTCATGCATATGTATAAATGTGTGTGTGTGTGCAGATATATGTGTGTGTATGTGTGCATGAATTGTATATGTGTATGCATGTGCACATATGCATGTTGGTATGTGCCTACATGTGTGCATGTGTATGCATGTATGCATGAATATACATTTGTGCGTATATATGTGCGTGCATGTATGCATATGTGTATTTGTGTATATATGTGCGTATATGGATGTATGTGCATATGTGTGTGTGTTGGTGTATATGTATGCATGTGCATGTGTGTGCATGCGGGTGTGGGTGTGTCCATGCACACATACTCATGCAGTTATGTGATGGGAAGAACCAGTCATTTACCTGGATAAGGCGCACAGGGTTCTGCATGATGTCCTCTCCTCCAAAGAGATAGAGTCTTTGGTCTTTCACAGCGACTGCGGGGTGGAGCACCCCCACGGGCATGCTGGCCATACTCTCCCAGACATTGCAGATGCTGTCATACCTTTCCATGGAGCCCATGAGCTCCTGCCCTTCTCCAATACCCCCGATGGAGAAGATGAAGTTCTTATGGGCAGTGCTTCTGTGGGAGTAGCGGGCCACCAGCATGGGCTCCCCCAGCCTCCACTGGTTGAGTTTCAGGGAGAAGATGTAGACGTTATGACTGACCAGACTCCTCCCTGAGCTGACAGCCATGCCCCCCAGCACGTAGACGCTGCGGTGCAAGGTGACGGCAGAGGCCTTGTACAGCCGTGTCGGGAGTTTGGCAAGGCTCTGCCATTGGCCAGTCTGTTTGCTATACAGTAGGACGTCCCTGGTGGTCTCCTGGCTGTCCTTCCTTCCGCCCAAGAGGATGAGGAAATCTTGGTAAGAGTTTCTTGGAGGGACATGCAATAGGAGTTTGCAGTCTGGGGCGCTGGTGCCACACAAAGAGAACATCTGTCTTTTGGCGGTCTCCAAGATGATCTGGCATGCAGGTGAGGACTGCAGGAGGGCATCGTTGGCGATGAAGTGTTGGAAGAAGGCCGGGTGGATGTACTGCAGCCTGACCTGCTTGAACAGTTCCTGCATGTATCGCTTCCGGGCCTGGAGGTCATGCTTGATCCAAACCATGAGGGCCTCAAACACCTTTTCTTCCTCCCCACAGAGCCCATCATCTCCCAGATAGTCTCTCAACTCCAAGGCACAGAGCTCCTTCAGGTCGGCTGATGCGGCCACCTCTGGGAAGGACGTCAGTGCCACCTCCCTGGCTTTCTTCCTGAGGGTCTCGCAGCTTAAGATTTCTGAGAGTCTGATCATGCCCAGGCAGTTGCTGGGGGCCAGCTGGCTCTGCAAGTATGAGGAGCAGGCCTCAAACAGCTTGGGGAACTGTAGCATGGAGGCGGCCTCCATTACGGGAAGGACATTGTCAGCATCGATGCGTGCCTCCCCCGTGTACACGTAGGAGACGATCTGGTCCAGGGTTGGGGGGTCAATGCCTTTCAGCTGCACTTTGGCTTCACTTGTCTCCCGGAAGCTGCTGCAGAACATAGCCCTGAAGTAGGGGCTGCTGGAGGCCAGCACATTGCGGTGGCAGGGGATCTCCCGGGCACCAGCACAGATGCTCACATCAGTCAGGATGCTGCTTTGCCTTAAGCCGTTGAGCTGCCTCAACAAGTCAGAAGAGAAGTCATGATCTTTGAAGAGCAGCCCATCTGGAGACTCCTCGTCCATCCTACAAAGAGGGAAGGAAGCCCCCAGAGTCAGCAAGAGTCAAGTCTTTCTCAGCTGCAGGCGCTGGAGGGTTCAGCTGCGGGGACTCTAAGACCAGTGCTCCTATTCCATTCCCCATGATGTGTGTGGATGTCACCACGGATATTGTGTAGGGTAGATTGGAAAGGAAGGCCACACACATCTCAGATCTGAGCTCTTTTGGGTTATGGTTATTTTCCAAAGTAATAGGCATATAATATCTTCAGCTAATCTGAGAGAAACAACCAACCAAACAAACTGAAGTTGTTGGAAGTCACTGTATTATCAGAAGCTGAAATGTGAGTCTGAAGCAAGAAAACAGTCCATGCATTTGGCCAGCAGAAGCTCCTGAGCCTTTTTCCAGATCGATGGCATATCTGTTATTGAGTAAACTTGTCTAAACCTCTCTTTCTGGGTGTCAATCATTCCCCAAAGATGATACTCTGGAGGTGTGGCCCTCTGGTCACTGGACAGAAATGAGGGAAGAAAATGGACCTTTGATACATGTATTTAAATATAACTTCATTGAGTCTTGTTTTAAAGATGGAATAAATAGAAGGAAAGACCAAACAATCCCCTGGTTTATTGGATGACACCTGGCTGTCTACCTACAGAAGAAATAAGCATGAGGGATACTTACCTTGTTTTGCTGCGGTGACATCCACTGGTGCCTGGTCTGGCTTGTCCCCCCGGAGACTTTCTACCTCTAGCTCTGAGGGAAACCATAAACTCCAGGCCTTTCTTTCAGTTGGCAAATGATTTGTCCTGGGAGATTTCTGGATTTGTTTATGCTGAAGGCACTTTCATAGTTTTCTAGAGCTTTGTGCAAGGACTGCTGGCCAAGGAGACAGCGTATACATTCCAGGGCTAAGAATAGTTGCATATGTACTTTCCACTGTTATGACATGTGACTTTCCAGTTGCCTTTTGCAGCAACCCGAGGGCCTGCAGGGCCCGCGCATGCCCACATGCCTTGTTTCCTTGGCAAGCGTTTACATCGGCAAAAATAGATTGGGAGGAGTGGCTTCTCTTAGAGAAGACTTTGCTGTCTGCTTGGAACCATCCCGAGTCCCCTGTCCTAAAAGTGCCTGGGAATTCTAGCTGTCTGTAAACAGGTTGCTGTGACCTGTGGAGAGTCACTGAAGATGGTTCTGGGCCACAGTGAAGGTGGCAGGTGGTCACAAGGGAAGCTGGAACATGAGCCTGTGGGTGCTATTCAATGGATCTCTGTTTCCCCCCATCTGCCTGGCAGGATCGCTGGGGAGAGATGTGATTTCCTCCTCCAGGATCCTAGGTGACGAAATCCATGACAAAAGTTGCTTTTTTTGTTGAGCACCCCAGGGTTTCCAGACTCATGAAGGCCCAGACCTTTGTGGGGTCTCCTTACTCAGGAGCCTCTGATTGACAGTTGCAAGGCCGGGCTCCTCCTGTCACGTCTGCCTCTCCCAGACACGTGCTGATTGCTCTTCAGCTGGCTTTTTATAGTTCAGACTTCCTTTTCTGTCTTACTTTTCCATTTTGTCTTGTCTGGCAGCTTGAGCTAGAGGCAGGAGGCAAGCCATATTGCTTTAGGGAGAGAGAGAAAGAAGACAAAGGGGGATGAGGAGGAAGAAGAAGCAGGGACAGAGGGAGGGAGAATAGAGGAGGAAGAGGAGGAGGAGGAAGAGGAGGAGGTAGAGAATTGGGGGAGGAATGGTGATAGTGATGTGGTAGGAGGCAGCTTTCAATAACAATCAGAATCACGAGAAAGAGCGAGGGGGACCTCAGGTCTGTCCTGCCCCTGCCTTCAGGGAGATTTGTGATTGTCTTAGCCATGAAAGGCAGGCAAGCCTGACTTTGTCTCCTACTCAAAATCTTGCTCAGACTAGTGCAATGGCTTCCCATGCATTTTTTTTTGTCTTTGCTCCTAGTGCTTCTCTCTCCAATACACCCACCCTGTCCCCTCTGGAACAGCCCCTGGGAAGGCAACTCAGAATTTGCCAGTTCCCAGCATCAGGCCCTTCAGTGGCTTCCCATGTCTGCAAGACTCCTTAGCTGGAATCGGATTGGTGTCCTGTCTGCCTCTGGAACCACATCTACTGCCACTCATGTGTGGTAGTCCAGCTCCATTGGACACTTTCAGATCCTTGTCTGCATCTGGTCGCTGTTGGGGAAGCTGGGCTGGCCTGGCCTTTGGGACACCACAGGGCAGGGTAGAAGGAAGAGGGTCTCTCATTCACAGTTGCAGATCGTAGAGTGGATTATGCCCAAGAGTCCAGAAGGTCAAGGCCAAGGAAATATATCCAAAACATGTTACTGGGGCCACGGGCCTGGAGGCCAGAATTAGAAGCAGGAGGCCTAAGCTAAGGGGGTCAGAGACCCATGGAGGCACAAGCAGGGAGCAGGCCAGAGGAGCTGTTCCTGCAGATGTCTGAGTTGGTGAGCTGTGCTGGTGACATAATAAGTGAGTAGCCACATTCCTGAAAGAGCCCAGGGATCCTCTGGTTCGAACTCTATCCCATGAGCTCTTTCCCTCTGCTCGCTGTATCATTTTCACTGTTTCTGTTCATCCTCCAAAACGTGGTTTGTGTAACACTTCTCTGCACGTCTTTTTTTTTTTTTTGAGACGGAGTCTCGCTCTGTCCCCCAGGCTGGAGTGCAATGGCGTGATCTCGGCTCACTGCAAGCTCCGCCTCCCAGGTTCACGCCATTCTCCTGTCTCAGCCTCACGTGTAGCTGGGATTACAGGCGCCCGCCACCGCACCCGGCTAATTTTTTGTATTTTTAGTAGAGACGGGGGTTTCACTGTGTTAGCCAGGATGGTCTCGATCTCCTGACCTCGTGATCCACCTGTCTCGGCCTCCCAAAGTGCTGGGATTACAGGTGTGAGCCACCGCGCCCGGCCCTCTCTGCACGTCTTTTTAACCCTCTCTGAGACAATTAATTTCACACTCCTCTGTGCAGTTTCCTTTCTTCTACATACCTCTAATGGCGTGCCTCATACCTCACTGCGATTATGTTTACTTGCCTGTGTCTCTCTTATTAGAGTGGAAGTCTCTGGGCAGCAGGAATCTTGACTTCATTGTAGCTCTATTCCTAGCACCCAGCACAGGGCCTGGCTTACAGGGGGTGAATGTCATACAGTTCCTGCACTGAGCTGGAACAGAATGGAGGAGAATGGGGAAAGAGAGGGAGCTTTGCTGGATGGACTTCACACCACCGTCTGCTGTGCCGGTTTAGCAGAGCTGCCATGTACGGCTTACTGTGTAGACTGCCCTGCAAGTGTGCCCTGGAACAGCCCTGATTATCCAATAATGTGATGAAGTGAAAAGTAAAACACTTGTTTTATACTGCAGTGCAAGACTTAAGTTCAGGCTGGGAACTGAACTGAGGTCCTCCCAATGCCAAAGCTAGCATTCTTGTCCTTGACCTTGGGCTGAACATGAGGAAGAAATAACTTCCTTAATGCTCTGAAACGCCTGCATGATTTCTCTTCCAGACAGCGAGCAAGCCAAGGGTTTGTTCTGAAGGTAATAGGTAGGGGCTCCTAGGAGTGAATTAACACAGCACCGTTCCCTGGGAAGGATCTTGGATCTTCCCCTACATTCCCTTACTAATCAAACCTTCTGGAATCCAGCCCTGTCCATTGTTCAGATAGATCTTGGTGTGCAGCATCAATGTCTGACCAACTTTGCTAAATCTTTTGGTTTCTAATGTTTAGAAAAAATAGGCCCTGTTTTGTTGGACTGGCCTGTCAGGAGGATCCTGGTTCTGCGTCAAATGTCAAATGTCAAGACATAGAGTCTTGGTGTTCAACACAGCAAACACACACATATAAGCCCAAGTCTGACCCAGAAACGTCTCTACCACCCACATGTAACCCAACCAGCCCATTCATGAGTTGATTTCTCTCGGGGAGGTTTATACTTTTGGTCTTAACTTTCATCTAGAAGATGTCTTAGTCTAGGGCCTGAACATATGGCAACCTAAAAGAAATGAGATCAATGAGGACATTCAGCTCATTGTCCCTCATTTTCTTTTGTTTTTCTTCTGAGACAGGGTCTCGCTCTGTGGCCCAGGCTGGAGTGCAGTGGCACGATCACGGCTCACTGTAGCCTCCAACTCTGAGGCTCAAGTGATCCTCCCACCTCAGCCTCCTGAGAAGCTGGGACTACAGGCATGAGCCACCACATCCATCTATTTTTTGTAGAGACAGGGTTTGCTATGTTGCCCAGGCTGGTCTTGAACTGCTAGGCTCAAGAGATTCACCCACCTTGGCCTCCCAAAGTGCTGGGATTATAGGCATGAATCATAGCCCTCCTTTTGATAAAAGTCAGTATCATAACAAGTCAAGGCCTGAACTTTGGGGGCAGAAGGGCTGGGGATAATCTTGGCATTTCCCCTCAGTATTCACGTGGTCTTGGGTAAGTTATTTATATTCTTCCAGCCTCATTTCTCCATCTGTTAAATGGGGATAACCATCCTTGTCATAGCGAAATAATGTATGTGCAGTATGCGGTAAAGTGCCGGGCACAGTGTATATTCACAGTAAAGTATGGTCAGTATTATATTATTACTCTAAAATTAATCTCATTAGATTCCAGTGGGTCTTGGTGCCTGGTTTTCAGTGTCTCAGTTGGTCCCCTGTGCATGCTAGCATTTTCCTTTTCCTTGAGCAATTGCTATGTTCCTCATGATCTCCTTAGCCTCCAGGAGTCCTGGGATTCAGTCTGGGCTCTGCTATGGACCAGCTGTGCATCTTTGGATAAGTCACTTAACCTCTCTGCACTTATTTTCTCACCTGGCCCTTCCATTTCACCTTCCTGTGGTTTGTACCCTGAGGTGTTCTCTGCAATCTGTGGCCTAGAACAGGGACTGGGAGAAGCTGAGACTGAGGGATGAGGGCTCTTCAGAGCTTCCTCATGGCTCTGGCCTGAAACCAGGTGCAGAGAAGAAACCCAAGTCAAGCTCCCAATGGGTGCCCTTGATGAGTTTGTAAGTCAATCTTCATATTTTCCTCCTGGAGTTTTGGATTGCCATGGTGGGCACTTTGATTCAGGAGGCCTTGGTTTCTTTCCTGTCTGGGTGTGCTGGTTCTGGGTCCCCAAGGAAAGGGCAGGCCGGCTCCTGTCAGCAGCAGGTTTGACAACAACTGGGAAGCCACAAAACACTCTCTGCCACAACCCCACCCTCAGTCCTCTCAACCCACTCGGGGCCGTGCTCCCCACCTGCCCCTTCCGGGAGAAGTTCCCTCACTCTAATTAGGAAACATAGCTGTGGTGAGTGCTATGTTTCAAGGATGGACAAACATGCACATAAAGGCCCTTGTAGTGCTGCCGTCTCTCTGGAAGGCTGTCCCCTGCCAGCATCAGAGAATCTCCTGTTCCCGCAGGTGGAGGAGAAACATGGGAGCAGACAGGTAAGGTTGCAATTAACTGAATCATTATAAGCCGTAGGAAGAAACCTGTGTCTTGATATAAGATTTTAAATGTTTTTAAGTATACGTGAGAGCCTGCCTATCTGTATCTGTATCTATCTGGCTGGGTGTGTTTTTTCAGCAGCCTGTGGAAAGCTGAACAAGGACTTTGTACTCCAGACAAAGACAGAAAGGGGGCCTGCTCCATGAGTCCAGGGGTTGCCATGACGACCATCCTCCAGAAGTGAAAATTTTAAGGCTACTCTGACTAGGCCAGTAGTGCAAACGACTGCATTCCCGACTCTTCCTCCACCCTGCTCCATCACCAGAAAATATCTTCATAATTTTTTCCCCTGGGGAGAATAAGGGGAAAAAAAAGGACAACAGAGATGACGTCAGGACGGCTAGCAGAATGTTGGTATAACCCGTCTGTCTGCCCCACTCTTTCTTCCTGCAAACTAAAATCTGACCTCATCCATCATTTATGCCACAGATCAGCTTTCTGGGCTTTCAAACTGGGAAGAAAGAAAGAACAGGACCAAGGATGCTTTCTTACTCTCCTGTTTTAGCACTGTGAGTCACAAAGAATAATACACTATCTTGGCCTCTCTGCTCCCCAGGACCAGGCGTTCCCACTTGGTGAGATAGGCATTTAGGCAAAAACATCACCTTCCCCTGACCACTCAGGAATGGTTTGGCAATTTGCTACCAAGCTGTGGGATAGAAGGTGGAGGCTTACAGGGGAAGGACTGCCTGGGAGGGTAAAGTTTATTACCTTAAAGTGGGATTAGTTAGGATCTCTATGGGAAATGGGAATCGAGCAAGGAAGGGTCATTTATCCATCTATCCATTCATCCATCATCCAACTCCATCCTCCATCAATTCATCATCCATCTTCCATTCATTCAGCCATCCATCCATCCATCCACCCATCCATCGTCCATCCATCATCCATTCATCCACCCATCCATCCATCTATCCATCATCCATCCATCCATCCTCCATCAGTTCATCATCCATCCTCCACCAATCCAACCATCTATTCGTCCATCCATCCATCATCTGTCCATCCATCTATACATCCATCCATTGTCCATCCATCACCCATTCGTCCATCCATCCACCTATCTTCCATCCATCCTCCCTCCATCTATCCATCCATCCTCCATCAATTTATTATCCATCCTCCACCCACCCATCCATCCATCATCTATCCATCCACTCATTCATCATCTATCCATCCATCTACCCATTCATCCATCTATCCATCCATCCATCCATCCATCATCTGTCCATTCATCTATCCTCCATCCATTCATCTTCCATTCATCCAGCATCTATTCATCTATCCCTCCATCATTTATCCATTCATTCATCCATCCATCATTTATTCATCTGTTCATTCATCTGTCTATCCACCCATCATCCATCCATCCATCATCCATCCATCCATCATC
>NC_045440.1:127192757-127193073 GCF_002776525.5 Piliocolobus tephrosceles
TCCATCCATCACCCATCCAGCATTCATTTATCCATCCATCCTCCATCCATCCGTTATCTATTCATCAACCATCCATCCATCTATCCTTCACCCATCCAGCATTCATTTATCCATCCATCCTCCATCCCTCCATTATCTATTCATCATCCATCCATCCATCCCTCCATCCATCCATCCATCACCCATCCAGCATTCATTTATCCATCCATCCTCCATTCATCCAGCATCTATTCATCTATCCATCCATCATTTATCCATTCATCCATCCATCATTCATCCATCTGTTCATTCATCTATCTATCCATCCATCATCCAT
>NC_045440.1:127193173-127219925 GCF_002776525.5 Piliocolobus tephrosceles
CATCCATCCATCCATCCATCCATCCATCCATCCATCCATCACCCATCCAGCATTCATTTATCCATCCATCCTCCATCCATCCGTTATCTATTCATCAACCATCCATGCATCTATCCTTCACCCATCCAGCATTCATTTATCCATCCATCCTCCATCCATCCATTATCTATTCATCATCCATCCATCCATCCATTCATCCAGCCATTCATCATCTATCCATACATTCATCCTTCATCCATCCATCATCTATTCATCCATCCATTTTTCCAGCGATCCATCATCATCCATCCATTCATCCTCCATCCATCCATCATCCATTCATCCATACATACAGACTCTAGAGAATCAGACAAGGTCTCGGTCCACACAGAACTTACACTCCTGTAGGAAAGATACGCAAATAAATAATTTAAGTGTCCAAATTGTTCTGAAGGAGAGCCTTCCCCAACCTCCCTCCTTGCAATCTCATCGCCCTCCCACCATGAATTCTTGGTAAACATAGAGAGAAAACTTTATACATATATCTTTGAAAAGCTCTCATACCACCTGAATTTTTGTCATGTGTTTCCATCTCTCTCTCCTATTTTAGGTTTTAGCTCTTTGAGGGAAGAAATAAACCTTAGCCCTCTGACCCTTATTAGTAAAGGCAGAGATGAAATAGAATTTGGTGACAGAGTCTGTTCCTGGAGACTGTTTGCTTACTTCTTTGTATTTTTGTAAGTGTCAGTCTTTTAAGTTTTTCCAAAAACATTTTTTAACCTATGTTTTCCTAATGATCAAAAACAAGAGTAAAGACATATTTTTTGACTCCCTGCTAGTAAGAAAACAAATCTAGAACACTTTTATTTCTTCCCATTTCCAGGCTTTTATAAAAATAATCTGAGATTTAAGGCTTGGATTACTGTCATCAAATTTTATGTAGTGTATCTTTTAAGAATTACTTTGCTATTTGCTTTTATTTATGACAACTATTCACACTTAGCTCTGTGTTAGGCTGATTTACACCCAAGCTGCCAGTTTTTTTATGCCACAAGTTTCTCCTTCTTAAATGCTTAATTCTGATTCATCTTTCAATAGTAGTTCATTAAATTGCAAATTTTTTTTGAGACAGGGTTTCACTCCCATTGCCCAGGCTGGAGTGCAGTAGCATACTCTTGGCTCACTACAACCTCCGCCTCCCAGGCTCAAGCAATCCTCCTGCCTCAGCCTCCTGAGTAACTGGGACTATAAGTGCGTACCACCACGCCTGGCTAATTTTTGTATTTTTAGTAGAGACAGGGTTTCACCATGTTGCCCAGGCTATTCTCAAACTCCTGGCCTCAAGTGATCTGCCCACCTCTGCTGAAATTGCAATTTTTTAAAGGAATAATATAGGAGAGGTGGATTTTCTGAATCCTCAAGAGTCTCCATCTCCTACCACCTATGAACAATAGCTTGGCTTGGTGTAATACTTAGGGGTCAAATTTTTTCTTCCAATATTTCTAGAAACTGCTCTTATTCTGGAAAAGCTGAAGTGCTGCAGAATAGAAGTCTGCGAATTGCGTGATTTATAGCCTTTTTTGTTTGTTCGTTTTTATGCCGACTCCACTCCGACTTTGAGGAGAGAGACGATCCCTTGACATGAGCACTCTTCACTGTCTTCCACATCTTGCCCTGTTCTGTGCTTGAGAATTACAGTCTCTGAAAAATATGGTATGGTGTGTGTGTGTGTGTGTGTGTGTGTGTGTGTGTGTGATTGTGTACTCTGGCTGCCTCAAAAGATGTCACCTGTGTAGTAGAGAATAGCTGGTCAGTTTTAAGATTGTTTTTAAGGTTGATCTGTACTCTAGGTCTCTGAGTCAAGGAGCAGGAGTGTGGAAGAAATGAACTCTCTCCTTACTGACTTTCCAAGGATGGAGCTCCTCTCCTTCATGAGGCAAAGCATGCATAGGTCATTCACTATGGCTCCTGGACCAACTGCATCTGCTTTCCCACTATTCCAATGACTCCCAGATTCTGATAAGGTGTTTTTTTTTTTTTTTTTTTTTTTTTTTTTAATCAGTCTTACTTTTCCAGGGGGTGGTGGGTGTTCACTATTTCTTGTCAATAATGTTTGGTGGCAAATAGGTGCTACTAGAGAGACACCATTTTGTATTAGAACACTAGCTTTATACCTTGTTCTTGAGGTTAGATCCTCAGAACCTACCAGGATTCAGGAGCCCCTTGGATGGATAAAGGCTTCCCTTGTCATCTTTTTACTTTTGCTGACACCTGAATAATCAAAAGGTAGAAGAAAGAGTGGGCAAAGGTAAACATGGTTGATTTGGTAACCTCCATTCCTAGGAAAGCTTGCCAGAGTCCCCAGGGCTTTGGGTAAGGAAGTAGGGAGTATCTCCTTGTGTTTTCCATTCCAGTGGGCAGGCCAGTGCAGGCCATGGAGTTTCAGACATGAGCTGGAGGTCGGGGAGTCTGCTATTTAAACTTTTCATTCCACCCAGTGCTTTGCCAGTTGCCCAAAGGCATTGCACAATATTGGTAGTAATAATAGAACCAGGAATCTACCATTCCGCCTGGGAGACATGCACATTATTCCACTTGTCATCTTCAGAATTTTCTTCAACACAAGTGCCTGCAGGGGGACTTTCTTTATTTGTGGCTCCCAAAGTAGAGCGTTATACAATGGGGTGTAGGGTTGGAGTAAGCTGATGATGTGACTGAGTGTCCCAGATGTCAGTGGATGTTCCTTCAGAAATGATTGTATAAGAACACTATGCAATCATAGGATAAACTTTTCTGAAATTGGGAGATCCCCCAGGTCATATCAATGGATTATTTCATTCCAACACAAAATGGTTGAACCCCTCCTACACACCTGTTATATTCCCTGCCCACAGAGTGTGTTCGGAGAGACACACAAAGATCTCATTTTTACCATGCTATACACTAGCCCTCTCTTCTACCTGAAAATCCCTCTCTCCCAATTAGAGCAGATAATGAGTTAGACAACAATGGAAAGGGAAGTGCAGGTTAAGGAGGGGAAGAGATTGTTCCAAGTGGTGTTATTAGAACATGAATTTTCTCTAGAAAGAAGGTTCTGATGCTGTGATTAGCTTGTCAGATGAGCTGGTTGGGGTCTGCAAAGGTACACGTTGGAGAGGTAAATGGAGCTGTACTGAATCTGGGCCAGGCCTGGGGTGTTAAGGTGGTGTTTCTCTTAGCACAATGCCTCTGAGGTATTGAGGAAGTGCTGGGCAGGGAGGGTGGTCTGACTTGGTGTTACCTTTAGATGGGGAGGAGGAGAGGGCATCAGAGACAGACTCTTTTGCTTCAGAGCTATCCCAAGCTTGTCCAAGGACCTTTGAAAAACACTTTTCTCCTCCCAGTGCATCACGTAAGGTGCTAGATATTCTGATTAGGCCTTTCCTACTTCACATTTCCCCCAAATAGTCTTCTTGTGTTCTCTTCTTAGGCCCTTTCCCCTTCCTAACCTCCACCTCCCACTACCTCCCCATCTCATTTTCTCCTCTTGCTCAGCCAAGCTATTATTGTTTGCAAAACCACTGTCCTGTTATCCCTTCTATTATCCCTCCTCATGAGGAATTGACTTTTCTGGACTTAATGGCCTGGCCTCCCGATTCCACTCCTTTCCCCTGCTTTCTGTGGGCACATCCAACTGCTCGCAAGTGGGGGTGGCTTTATGGAAAGGACCATTTCTCTAGGTACAGTTCCTGCATAGAAGCTGCCTCTGGCCAAGGCAAGACATCTCACTGGAGAATCAATGGACACTCTATGGACAGAACCAGTTCTCTAGGGGCAAGGCGACAGCAGACAGCCCCACATGCTGAGGGAGCCAGGTGTTTTTCAAGTGAATTTACTTATTAAACTGTAAGTCAATAATCCATGATAGCCAATGTTCTCGTCTGTGTAAAGGAAGAAAAGTGATCTTTGAACAAACCTAGGTTGAACAAAGTGTTGCCACTTACTCATCAGGTACCTGTGAGCACTTTACATTCTCTGTGTTATTCACAGTCTTCTGTGAACTCACAGTCTTCATGATTATTCTTACGGTTTTTATGGGTAATAATATTTTTTTCTTCCTTATGATTATTATGGGGTAGGTTATATTCAGGTTTTTAGTATAAGTATGTCTCAAATATTGCACTGGACACACTTATGTTAAAATTGTCTCATCATCTCAAATTCAAGTTTAAGTGCGTATCCTGTGTCTTTGTTTGCAAAACCTGGCAGCCTTCCATGAAGCCCGTACTACAAATGAGGTTAAGTGACTTGCTTAGGGTGCTTTGATAAATGTTAGCTTCTTGCTCCTGTTCTTCCCTGTCTCCACCATTCAGATGGTCAAAAGAGAGAAATAGAGAGAGAAGGACAACATTATTTAAAGTGAACGCACAAGTTTTGCCCTTCAGCCCGTTTGCCATTTCATTAGACATTTTCACCTATTGTCAGGAGTGTCCTGGCGACACTTAAAATCAGTAGAGGGCACAGTGGTGATCAGATCCTTTGGTTGAATCCCAACCAGAATTTTGACCTTTCTGAAAGGGACATGGCAAAGTGGAGAGCCAAAGGCCTTGGCTCTCACAGCCGTGAATGCTGGCTCTGGCTCTGGTATCAACTCAATCCATGAACCAGGTCACCTCTATTAATTCTTTTATGAGTTTTGTCTTCTTTATTGAAAATCAAGGATGGGAATACTGACCTCCATTCTTCACTGGGGCCATGTTATGCACCTTGGTGCAGCATTTGATACCAGACAGACCTGGGTTTCAATTCCAGCTCTACCACTTATCAGCTGTGTGACCTGGGGCAAGATACCTAATCTCTCTGTGCCTTGGTTTCCTCACCTATAAAATAGAGATAATGATAGTGCAAAATAGAATGAAGGCTGCGTGGTGTTGAGGCAAGGCTTACTAATTAATTCTTTCACTCGAATAAGCACTTATTGAAAACCTGGTCAACCCCTCCTACGAATGTTCGGGGGCTGTGAATGAATGCCTAGCTCTGTTCTAGGAGAAACTGGGGATACCAAGGGAGCAGAAAATCTCATCTATGCCCTGATGGACTAATGATCCCATAGGAGGAGATTAATTGTACCCAGGTGAAACAACAAGACAATAAAATCAAGGGCGTGATGATTCAGTGTAAACTCAGGCATGATGCTAAAGAGGCATGAATAGTGGCAATTATGTCTCATGCTTTTATACCCATGCAGCTTACCACGGTCATGCACAGACATTAGAGGTGAAGCAAGGAATGGTCAGAATGAGGAGGAGCTACTCATTGGAAGTTTCTTGGAGGAGGGGTTTCTTGAAGAAATAATAGATTTGGGTTGGAAGGTGGCACCTCTGATGGTGCAAATCCAAAGTGCCAAGGTGGGGAGCTGGTAACACCCAGCACGGTAGTGGAGGGGCTGAAGTGGGGCTACAAGGAGACTGGCACTGAGACCTTCCCACGGCCTCTTCCCTCTGCTGGAGTGCTTTTCCCTCAGGGATTCGCATGGCTGGCTCCCAAATGTTCAGGACTCAGCTCCGCTATTGTTTCATCAAATAGACCCTTCCTTGAGCACCTAAAGTAGCACATAGCCCCTTTCCACCCCTGCCATTTGTCTCTCTCTGTTGTATCACCCTGTTTTGTTTCATTGTATTTTTCAGATATTGAAATGATTCTCTTTGTAACATTTCATTGTTTGTTTTAGGATAAAAGCTCCGCGAGAACAAGAGCATTGGGCCACAGTCAGTGCCCAATTAATATTTGTTGGATGAGTATATGAACAGGTAAATGGAGGCCTCAGAAGGCTACTCTAAGGAGTTAAGGTTGTTAGAAAATTCTAAGGGTTTCAATAAAACCCATATAGAAGAATATTGTATGTTTCAGAAGGACTTTCTGGAGATAGGAATTGGTGAGTGGTTGTTTTCTCTTTGCTTTAAAATGTGTCTGGAGGGTTGAAATGACTAGGGGTATCCATGGATGAAGATGGAACCTGGGTTTTGGGGCCTCCTCAACCCGAGGCTGTGTTAGGGCCGTGGTTCTCATTCTGTCTTCACATGAAGGTCCCTGGAGAGATTTGAAAATTCCCGATTTCCAGGCTACACCACAATCCAAGTCCAGTAAAAGGCAAAGCTCTGGGGGTGGTGCCCAGACATCAGCATTCTATGAGCTTCCCAGGAGATTTCACTGTGCAGCCAAGGTTGGGAACTGCTGTGCCAGGCACTGTGCCCATCTCCTAGGGACTGGAGGCACAATTCACTGGCCTCTCTTACTCACTGTAAGAGAGAAAGTAAAACAGAGTCATTTTTCTTCTTGTCTTCTTCACAGAGACTCTGCCCAAAGGTGAAGTGCAGTCAGCTAAGTTCTTGGGTGCATTTCTGGGTTTGAGAACCTGTTTGGAATCAGCCATACATTTCCATCCACTGGGAAATGGGATTGACCTGCTTTAGCCACGCCTCACATGCCATCCTGATGAAACATTATTTTAGGGGCTGGCAGCCCTGAACTGGCTTCTGTTCTGCTGGCCCCACAGGCTGGCTCAGTCCCAGGCTCACCTTTCGCTACCCTTGTGGCTGCCATATTGCCCAGCTTGGATTTATCGTGTCTTCAGCAGCGCTGTGGGCCTAGAGTGATTTAATGTTGATATTACATGTCACACAGAAGATGCCAGCATTGCCAGCAGATCTCATGTCTCCACTCTCCAGCTGGCCTGGTTTGAGGGCCCTAAAGAAGGCAGGTGACCCTAAGGCCCCCTCTTGGAAAGGGGCTATCGAACCTCCTTTACTCTTCTTAAAATTTCCATTTGAAACATGTTTTGTTGCATGTCACCCCTTGCAGCCAATATTGATGTTAATCTTGGGCTGCATATGCAATGTGACCTCGGATGAAATTGAACATCTGGGTAGTTATCTGTGGACCTGTTTCTAATGAAATAATTGGAATAGGATTAGTAGAACTGCAGAGAGACCTGTTGCTCCTAGCTGGGCTCTTAGTGCCAAACAAAAGAAGCAACGTGTCAGTAATTCAGGTGGTGGATGCCTTGGAGCCGTTCAAGATGCATTTTGTTCATTAGCCAAACCTCCTCCTGCCCTCCCCCTCCCCCTAACATTTGTTTCAGATGTGATTTTCACGAAGCATGTCCCTGTGTCTTGTTTGTCTTTGGCACACACGAGTGACTATTGTAAACATAGCATTGGATCTCCCTGCTCTTTGGGGACCCTGAGATTTATAGTGCTGTGGTTGCTAATTAATTTATGATTCCTTCATTTAACAAACATGTTGAATGAGCCATTTGTAAACACATCTTGACTGAGTACATGCTGTGCTTCAGCCACTGTTCTAGGCACTGACAGTGGGAGAAGCAGACAATAGATAAGCAGAACAAATCAGTGGAGATGATGTGATTTGAGATGATGATAAGAGATGAAAAGACAGCCTGTGATGGAGAAGGGGTGGGAGGAAATGACCAGTTTATAGCTAGTGGGCAAGGAGGTCAGAGACATAGAGAATTTGTTACCAAAACACCAAGAATTTTGCCTGAGTCCTGTTGCTTGACACGCAGAAAGCCAATCACTGAGAAGACGGCTGTTGCCAGGGAAGAAGGCTTTGATCAGATGCTGCAGCTGAGGAGGTGGGAGATACAGTCTCGAATTCATCTACTCAGGCAACTAAAATTAGGGGTTTGTATAGCAGGGCAGAAATGTAACCATGTATGGGAAAACAGAAATTAGGAAGGAATGAGGAAGAGGAGTTGGTCAACAGGAAGCAGGTGGTCAGATAGGGAATCATGATAGGTGAGAGGTCTGGTGTCTCACTGCCCAGACGTGGTGGTCTTGTAAGTTTCAGCTCCTCTATACTATCTTGGGAGAGGAGGTGATGACTGGGTTCCTGAGAAAAGAACTCAGATAAGACAACTGTAACTTTCTCAAATTTTAAGATGTTGGGAGTCAATTTTTATGTGTATTCAAAAGAAACCATAAACATCAGTTCTAGGGGACAACTGGGCTGGTTTGAAATTGCTGTGTGTGTTGTAACTGGAACCATGCATAAGATGTGGTTCTTGGCCTCACAGAGCTCCTGGCCTCATTAGGGATATGGATATAGAGAATGACAAAGAAAGATGCGGTAACTGCTGTGATGGGATTGTGTGAAAGGAGCACACAGAGGGGTGACTAACTGCATGGGAGAGGGGGCAGGCAAGTCTTGCCTTCTAAGAGATGGTGAGGCTTGAGCTACCACTGAAAGGAAATGTGGAAGTCAAGGGATAAATTTGGCTGGAGAAAGGGAGGAAGGACCTTGTGTTAGGCATTCATCTTTTTAGTCATCTTTTACTGAGCATCTATTATGTGCCAGGCATTGTTCTAGGTGCTGTAGTGTCAGTGGTGAACTTTCTAACAGTGGAGCAGGGTAGACAGTGAGTCAGGAAGTAAATAAGATAATATTGGCTGGTGACAACCTCTGTGAAATCAATGCAGGATAATGTTATGGAGAGAATTGGGTGTGTTCTGAGGGCAGTGATGGGGATGAGAACTGACAGGGTGGCCAGGGTGAGCCTCTGGAGAGGTGACATGTGTGCTGATATTAGCTCATGGGGCTGTTTGGGAGAAGAGGAGTTTTAAGTAAAAGTAACTACAAGCTCAGAAGTCCCGAGGCAGGAATAAGCATGACAAATGTGAGGAACAACAGCAAAAAGGCCCAAGGTGGCTGGTGCCTGCAGAGTGAGGGGGAAAGTGGGTGTTCCAGAAGGAGTCAGAGACAAAGCAGTTGGGGACACAGGGAGCTCAGGGATGAAGACATTGCAGGGATCCAGGCTAGAAAGGTCAGAGGCTTGGCTTAGGGTGGTAGCTATGGAGGTGGTAAAACACAGAAACTCGAAGATACTTGGAGAAATAGAACTGATAGGACTTCTGATCCCTGATCCCTGAGGATTGAGGGATGGGAGGAATCCAAGATGACTCCTAAGCATTTGGCTGGATAGATGGGGGTGGTTACTGAGAGGGGGAAGATTGGGAATGGAACTGGTTTTGTGGGGGAATCAAGATTTTTGCTTAGGATGTGTTTAGTATGAGATGCTAATTGAGCATCCCGGTGGAGAGGAAGCAGCGCTCACAGGGGCTTGAGATATGACTGCCAAATCCTTCTGTGGAGGCAGGATGCCTGAGGACAGCTCAGGAGAGAGCTGCAGTTGGGAAAGGCAGGGCTGGACATGGGGTGGAAATAGGCTGGAGGAGGGAGGTGCCTGGAGCTGGGGGGACCACCCTGGTCCGCTGTGTTAGTCTAGATGGGAAAGGATGATGACCTGAATCCATCAGGCACCTGCACCTCAGAATGGCCTCCATGCTCAATAGACTGCTTCATGATTTCATTTCAGGGCCAGCCACCCAGCACAGAGCATGGAGTGACTTGCTTAGACAACAATACAGCCCACATAGAGGGAGCTCTTGGCAAGGGTCCATCCCTGTGCTAAGGGCTTCTGATACTTTATCTCATTTCATCCACACAACGATCCTACAAGGCAGGCACCACTCCTCCGCTAAGGCATAGATGCAATTGTTCTTGCTGTTGTTTTTGGTAAGCTGAAAATAACACTAAATAAGTGGCCTCTAAAGACATCTCTCCTTAGCAGGCAGTGTTGCCATGTTGGTCCCGGAAGCAGTTTTGTTCTCATCTCTCTATAAACGTTCTTTTGTTTTTGATCCTTAAGGAGGGGAGCCTCGGAATTATCATCACCCCCATTTTACAGATGAGGAAACTGAGTTTCAGATGGGCAAGGTGGCTTCCCAAAGTGACAGCCTGTGAGTGGAATCCCTGGTCTTGCTCCCTGCATGGAGGGTTAGGTGTAGGGAGACAAGGGCGGTGGCAGGACCATGCAGGTCTTTGACCAGAAGAAAAGCCAGTGTAATTAATAGTAATAGAGAGACTAACATTTCAGAAGGAAGAAAAGTTGTGTATACAGTAAAAACCCTCAGATATAACACACTTGAGAAAAACAATTGGCCATTTATACTTAAGCCTAAAGCTGGGAATCATTAAAAGACAACATATATTATTTAACTTTTTCCAGGAAACATTCAATGTATACTGGTTTACTGTGAACTTTTCTTTAAGAGTAAGCCACTGATGGGCATTCAGTGTCATTTCCTACTCCTCCTCCTCTTCCCCCTCCTCCTCCTTCTCCCCCTCCTCCTCCTCCTCCTTCTCCCCCTCCTCCTCCTCCTCCTTTGCAACACAGCTTTAGCTAGTCTTTCCAAAGCGTCCAATTTAGCTTTCACAGAAACAGGAAGTCTTTCTTTTACTTACAGTTGATCGGTGTATTTAATATTTAATTAAATTGGGTAATTGCAATAGTAAGTACAACAGATAGAACAGGTTTGGGAATAAATCCAACTTACTATTGCAAAGTGAAGGATCCACCAGAAGAAAGAAGGGCTCCTACCCAGTCCCCAGCAGCTAACGGCCTGCAGAGCCTCAGGGCATGCCCCAATAGACTTTGCAGAGTCAATGGAGAGTGCTGGTTAATCTGGCATATAAGTTAAGTGAGATTTATATTTAAAAGCCCCTATTGGTGGGGTGTGGTGGCTCATGCCTGTAATCCAAGCACTTGGGGAGGCTGAGGTGAATGGATCATCTGAGGTCAGGAGTTCGAGACCAGCCTGGCCAACATGGCAAAACCCTGTCTCTACTAAAAATAAAAAAATCAGCCGGGCATGGTGGCACGTGCCTGTAGTCCCAGCTACATGGGAGGTTAAGGCAGGAGAATCACTTGGACCCAGGAGGCGGAGGTTGCAGTAAGCCAAGATCATGCCACTGTACTCCAGTCTAGGTGACAGAGCAAGACTCTATCTCAAAAAAAAAAAAAAAAAAAAAGAGCCCCTACTGATAGAAATACACACACAGTATATATTTGTGTATGCCAGACACTCAAAATGAATGAATGAATGAAATACTTGTGTGGAAATGATTTTGCTTTTCTGGTTCTTTTTCCCTTCTGGCTTAATCTTTTCTAAAGACTGGTTCTAATTTGAACTGGTTCAGTAGGATTTTAAAAACAGCTGATTTTGTTTTCGGTGCAGTAAAAAAAAAAATTGCTTGGGTTGGGTTCAGAGTTCAGACAATTAGTGCAGTCCATTTTGGTTTATGAGTCATATTCTCCTGGTCCACATTACTCATAGCAAGGAATGATTCAAAACCAGTGCCTTTTCCTTCTGGCTCAGAGTCTAAAAATGCCTTAGGTCTCTTTTGTTCTGAGCTGTTCCTGTTCTAAGCAATCCTAAAATGACACTTATTGGAGACCAAAAATCGTGAACAGAAGGAGACTGATATAAAACCCCACTTGTTCTGATGCTGAAGACGGTCGTCACACTATGTAGTAGGCAGCCCCCGTGGAACCCACTAACTCCTCTCACTCAAATGCTCGCTGAGCAGACTGGCCCTCCCAGCTGCAGGCCTGTTTTCCAGGAAGAGGCCCAATCCCATCGTGAAAGCCCTGCAGACTCCCCAGGGACTGGTCAAAAGCTAGCTTCCTTAGTTTCCCCAATTTTTACTCATATTTCTCGGATGTTCTTTCTTTTCCCTTCCCTTGCGTGCTATTAACATTGGCTGCACACATTTTGAGCTTGTTTAATGTTGTTTACATTATGATCAAAAGACATCAGTATTTCTGGTTTAGTTACAAAGAAGTCATGGGACATTCTCTTCAGAACCTTGGGACAATTCCTTGGGTACCAGGCAGCAGAGATCCAAGGAGCACTCGGTGACAGCCTGCCTTGGGCACAAATTCTGCCATCCAAAATGGAAGTACAATCAGTCCACATGTAGGGCATTACGTGATTTGCTTTGATTCTTCTCATGGCCTCCCTGCCTTCCCACTTTTTTAGAGACGGAGTCTTGCTCTGTTGCCCAGGCTGGAGTGCACTAGCACAATCATGGTTCACTGCAGCCTTAAACTCCTGGGCTCCAGCAGTTCTCCTGCCTCAGTCTCCCAAGTAGCTGGGACTACAGGTTCATATCACCATGCCCAGCTAATTGTCATTTTTTTGTTTGTTTGTTTTTTGTAGAGACAGTGTCTTGCTATGTTGCCCAGGCTGGTCTCAAACTCCTAGACTCAAGTGATTCTCATTCCTTGGACTCCCAAAGTGTTAGGATTACAGACATGAGCCCCTCTGCCTGGCTCATGGCCCCTTTTTATAGGGGCTTCCTTCCTTCTATCTTGCTTAGCTGTGCTGTTTTCAAGATACACTTGTAGCATGAACCATATGGTATTGGATGAATGTTGAAGACATTGTATGAACTCATGTTTAGTTTAATATAGATCCAGATGGATCTATATCTATGTCTATATCTCTATTTATGTCTATGTCTATATCATCTACCTACATATATGTATAAATAATTATAGATAGATTGGAGGCCATTATTCTGAATGAAGTAACTCAGGAATGGAAAACCAAATACCCTGTGTCCTCACTTATAAGCAGGAGCTAAGCTATGGGTAGGCAAAGACATACAGGGTGGTATAATGAACTCTGGAGACTAAAAGGTGGGGAGGGGCAAGGGGGTGAGGGACAAAAACTACATATTTCTCATAGTGTACACTATTTGGGTAATAGTTGCACTAAAATCTCAAACTCCACCACTATACAATTCATCCGTGTAACCAAAAACTACTTGTACCCCAAAAGCTATTGAAACTAAAAAAAGATATGTGTGTATACATGGTGTATTCGTCCATTTTCATGTTGTTGATAAAGACATACCTGAGGCTGGGTAATTTATGCAGGAAAAAGAATTTAATGCACTTACAGTTCCACATGGCTGGAGAGGCCTCACAATCTTGGTGGAAGACAAGGAGGAGCAAGTCACATCTTACGTGGATGGCAGCAGGTGGAAAAAGAGAGCTTGTGTAGGGAAACTCCCCCTTACAGAATCATCAGATCTTGTGAGACTTATTCACTATCACGAGAACAGCATAAGAAAGAATTGCCCCCATGATTCAATTACCTCCCACCAGGCCCCTCCCACAACACTTGGGAATTCAAGATGAGATTTGGGTGGGGACACAGCCAAACCATATCACATGGGTTAGTATGCATACTTACATTTCCCACTTCTGACCGCTGAGTTGGCTCAGAAGTGATGACACCCCAGTAGCAATGACACCGCAGGAGCAGAACCAGGGTCCACATCTTAGTATCCAATCCCATTTTCCAATAAAAAGAGTCAGGACTCCTTGAAGAAATGACTGATTCTAGGGCTGGGAAAGGGAATATGCAAGATGAGCCTGGAGCATCTCATAGGGCTCTATATGAAGTAACTCAGGAATGGAAAACCAAAGTAAGTATACCACCCTGTATGCCTTTGCCTATCCATAGCTTAACTTCTGCTTATAAGTGAGAACATACGGTATTTGGTTTTCCATTCCAGAAACTAAAGAAATACTGAAAAAGTAAAATGAGAGGGTACATCAAAGGGACACAGAAGCCAACTGCAAGAGTTCCCAACAGAAAAAGCTGGAACTATTTGAGCAACAAAGTAAATAATGCACTATTGGGTTATAACCCAAAGTATACAATAAATTATCATAAGTCTATACTGATTTTAAAAAGTCAATAAATGGGGAAGAACAGACAAATATCCTGTTTAGAAGAATATTAAATAATTTATGTAGATACTCCCCCTCAAGGAGGTAGGACCTAACTCCACATCCCTTGAGCATGGGCTGCACCTGGGGACCTCCTTTTAATGAGTACAATACAGAAAGGGGGAACAAGAAGAGTAACTTTTTAGTGGAGAGACCTGACCAACACTATCTGAGCCAGGTGTTCAAAGTCAAGCTCAACAGTGGTATGTTGTATCGGTAGCATGTTAAGAGCACATACCCTTGATCTGATGTGACAAGAATATACTTTACCTCTATGATATTCCTCAAGCCCATAACCCCAGTCTAGCCATGGGAAAAACGTCAGATAAACCCAAACTGAAGGACATTCTACAAAATTCCTGACTGATACTCCTCAAAGCCGTCAGGGTCATGAAAAACAAGGAATATCTACGGAACTGTCACAGCCAGATGGCGCCTAAAGAGACACGATGAACAAATGTAACATGGCGTCCTGGATGGAACCCGGAACAGAAAAGCAACATTAGGTAGAAACTAAGGAGAAGCAAAGGAAGTCCGGGCTTTACTCAGCTATGATGTATCAATCCTCATTTATAAGTTATGACAAATGCACAGTATTAGTGTCAGTGATAGGGGAAATTGGCAGTGGGTATATAGGAACTCTTGCTAATGTTATTACAACTTCTCTGTAAATCTAAAATTTACAGAAATAAAATAAAATGAAGAGTTTATTTTGAATAATCTTCCCACACCCCTGGCCATTTCTTTTCTTTCTCCTGATCCTGTGTCTCCCAATGTACTGGTCTGCACCCTATACCCTGATCATGAGAGAAATCGCCTCAATACAGACAGGCTGACTTGATGTCTCTTCTGGGGACTCTTACTCATTGGCACAGGGAGCTGAATACCATTTCTGGTTTTCTGGCACTCTTATTTCTCAGCTTATCTAGTTTCTGGGGGCTTATCTGAGGCATTTTGATTGGTTCTAACATGGCTTGAGACATTGTTTGGAATCTGGAGGAGTTCTGTGCATTTGTCTCTTGCTGCTGAAGGAGTCAGGCTGCACACCTTTGGCCAGGAACACGTTGCCTGTGGCTGAGGATGGTGGGGTCTTCCGGGGCCTGTCACATCTGACTCCCAGTGGGCCGACATCCACCGAAAAGCAGCCATTTGTCCCTTGTCACCGTCTGCTTCCTTCGCTTCTTCTCTACCTCGCTCCTTTATGTGGTAAAACCTGTCTCATTTAGACCATTATTTTCATCTCCCTTTTCTTCTTAATCTTCCCTTTTCAACACTCTCCTAAGGAGAGATTTACAAGGATTAATGATGTGGTTATACGGGATGCCTCGAACATCAGAACTTAAAATTTTTAAAATAAGAAACTGGCAACAAGGAGTTTTGTCCAGGGAGGAGTCTCTTGAATGGCTCAGCCCCTCTTAGGTAAAATAGATTGTGTGCAATGCCAGAACCAGCCCAGATGCTCCCTCTGTGCAAATTAGCAGAAAGCACCCTCTCTAGGCAGCTGCAGACCTGCAGCGAAGTCTTGGTGTGGGGAGAACGAGGGCTCAATTTCAGACCCCAGATATCCCCTCAGCCAGGCAGCTTTGCACAGTAGACAGCCTATACAATGATTCACTGTGACCCTAAAATGTACACTGGGTAGCAGCTGATTTTTCCAGGAAAAGAGCGTTCAGGATAATTATTTCTTCTCATGCTGGTACCTGAGGACAGGGTGAAGATTGTCTTTGGAGTCCCCTGGGAGAAATGAGATTAAGACCTAGACCAAGGGTAATGCTGGCATCAGTTCCTATCGGTTCATAAGAGCCAACTGCTAATTTTTCAACACTTGTAGAAGCTGGTTGCTAAACATTTTTAAAAATTAAGTTATATAAACATACAATGAAAATATATTGATAACAGATGTAATAAATACTCAAAATTCATTCCTCATTATTGAATTTATTTTACTATTGACTATGCTTTTCAAGTCATTGAAGTCTCTTGCCTGTGTTTGGTGGGAACACTGTTTGTCCGTGTGCCACTGCTCTGCTTTTCTAAGCCAGTGCTCTGTGTCATCATGGCACTTTCTTGAAATTGGCATGGTGAGAGTATTTACACCGTGGAAATGGACAAACGCTATGCATCCGTCTTTCCCACCACCCACCGCTGATTGTTAAACATCAACCAACACCCCACAGCCCCTGACTATGACCCAGTGGGACCCAGTGTTTCCAGAAACTCTCTGACACATGGTCCTGACTGAGGTCATCTTGTGGGAAATGACACCATAATCCTCAAAGAAGAATTCACCATGAGGAGAGGGAGGGAAACACTGGAATGGGAACCCAGGCTCAGCACAAGGTTTAGGGCTTCAGGGAAGGCGATACCACATGGTCCCTGGGTCCAGTCACACCATGGGAACCATAGGGAATGTGGAGCTTGAACCAAAAGGGGTGGAACCTTGAGGCCTGAGTGTGGGACACCCCCAAGGATGGGGTGGGACCTCAAAAGTACGTTTAGAGTAAAACCCAAACACCTTACTGTGGCCTGCGGAGTGCTGCTCCATCTGGGCCTTGACCACCCCTCGCTCTGTCCTCCCTCACACAGCATCAACCACTGGCTGTCCAGGGATCCCTCGGCCACCCCTGTTCTTTCGTATGTCATCCCCATGTGCTCTGTGCCCCAAACTCCCCCTGCCTAATGTCTGGGTGGTTCTTCCCACCCTCAGTCTCTCCTCAGAGGGGCTTCTTGGCTGCCCATGTTAAGAAGTTCCCTGCTCCCTCCCTTCCAGCCCAGGCCCCATCACCACCCACCACAGGCTCCAGTTTCTTTCTTTCATGGCTGGCTTTATAAGCCATCCTCAATTTCTGATTGGGTTTATTTACTTGACAATAGTGTGTCTCCCTGCAAACCAGAAGAAGCACCATAAGGGCACAATGAGGTGTGAGGGGCTCGCCCAGGAACACTCAGCACCCAGCACAGTGCCCAGGGCATGGCTTGCGGTTCAGGCTCATTACATGATTGGAATAGGGACCGGCCAGTTGCCCTCCAGCCCTTTGGACTTGAGAGCCTGAATCTGGCGAGGGGCGGGGCTGAAAAGAAATGACAAAGGGCTATTGCCTCCAGTCTCCATCAGGCCCCAGAAGTCCAGGTTAGGCAGTGCCACCTGTGCAGCAGAAGGCAGTGGAGTGTGTGTGTGTGTGCGCGCGTACAAACATGCACGCAGGAGGGCATTTTGCCTCTTCGATGTGACTGAGGCCCATGTAGGGTCCTAGCACCTGAGCAGAAGAAATAGGAGAGTTAGAGGCCAGAGAAGACTAAGAACATGAGTGGCCAGTGCCACTCCAAGGGCTCATGGGAGCAATGTCCCACCCTGGACCCTGGCGTCCCACCCTGGCTCACTCTGGAGGATGCCTCCCTGCCTTCCTCTGCTGTGCCCCTCCCCATGGGCTGGGAAGTCCTTGGGGTCCAGGAGACACACCCACTTGTGGCTTGGACACCCTTTTCTTGACCTAGCACCTGAGACTTCAGAATGCCCTGCCCTGAGCCCTGAGCTGAGCCCTGAGCTGGCTTCCAGGGTTGCTGCGGGTCTCTTCCCAGGGTCCATAGCAGGTTGTGGAAAGAAGTTGGCCGGGTGGGCCAAGTTGTCCTCATAGTCCCTCCCAGTTCAGGACAGAGGCAGAAGCGGAAGAGATGGGCTGGACCCACACATTTGAGGGGTGGGCCTGCATGGGGGAGCCACGGGGAAGCCCCGGCACTGCTGAGCGGGATCTGTGGAGGACTGAAGCTCCCACAGAAAGTCATGGGACGCCACTGGCTCCTGGGGTGGGGTGGGAGGACTTTCAGCTTTTTCTATGGTTCACCCAGACCAGCTCCCCAGAATCTATTCGCCCACAAACCCAGGTGACTCACTGTGAGTGAGCAATAGTGTGGAGCCCAGTCAGAGCCTGGCACAGAATTCCATGGGGAACGGCATGCCTTGGCAGGATATGCTCTCCTCTGTGCAGCCTGGGAGGTGGAGTTTGGAGCCCCCTACCTATCTAAGCATCTGGGTGGCAGGAGCTGGCATTCCTTTAGTGGCCCTAGAGGAAGGGGCTAGTGTGAGGAACAGGGATGTGCAGTGGGGAGATGCCAAGATAGTGTTGCTCTCCTGTCTCCCTTCTTTCTATTTTAATCCTCCCCATTCCCTCTCTCCACAGGCAGGCGGGCTGGGGGCACCCGGAGAAGTCGGAGGGACCTGGGCAGGGCATGGGTGTGTGGAAGGGAAAAAAGAAGACATTCCTGAGCTGCCTCCGTGGGAGAGGAAGGGTGGGGCATACCTGGGACGGACCAGACCCCAGGCGAGTACCTAGAAACTGGCTCCAGCTTGCAAGTGATGAGCAATATTGAGCAGCCACAGAAAGGAGCCTTGATGTCTCGCTCAGCGAAATTTTAGACAAAAGCACTCGTGGACCATGAGCTAGTTCCGGCGAAGAGCACAGGCATTAGAGGCAGAAGGACTTGGGTTGAATTCTGGCCCTGGTGCTTTATGTGGGTGATCTTGAGTAAATTACCTGGCTTCTCCATCTTATCAGCCTCAGTTTCTCCACCTGTAAATATCTTCTTGTTTGTCTCTGTGTGAATTATGGCCATCAAGAATCTCAAACTGTGTCTGTTTTTAACAGATCTCTTTTCAGTCTATTGATTTGTTTTTCTGTCCTTACCATGAGCTCAGATCCCAAGAACTGGTTGTTTTGTTTCTGGTTATAAAAGCAAAGACCAGCTTTGACAACAAATAGGTAAATACAAATATGTTTTGTCACTGAGCGTGGTTCTAGGAAATACTTTTTTTATGTATTAAAGCTTATAATGAGGCCGGGCGCGGTGGCTCAAGCCTGTAATCCCAGCACTTTGGGAGGCCGAGGCGGGCGGATCACGAGGTCAGGAGATCGAGACCATCCTGGCTAACATGGTGAAACCCCGTCTCTACTAAAAAAAATACAAAAAAAAAACTAGCCGGGCGAGGTGGCGGGCGCCTGTAGTCCCAGCTACTCGGGAGGCTGAGGCAGGAGAATGGCGTAAACCCGGGAGGTGGAGCTTGCAGTGAGCTGAGATCCGGCCACTGCACTCCAGCCTGGGCGACAGAGTGAGACTCCGTCTCAAAAAAAAAAAAAAAAAAAAAAAAAAGCTTATAATGACGGCAATGACTATTAAGTAGATAAACCAGGATGTTGAAGACACTAATGTTAACATAACTTCTTAATATGTCCATCACTGTTTTGCAGCCACTAAAAAGACAGTTTTGACATCTATCCCTAACTGATAGGGCTGTTTGTTATATGTTGATCACACCCCAAATGATGTGAATGAGATTGTGCTACTTAGTAGTGTCAGGCACAAATAATCAGCCAATGAATGATAACTATGATTATTGAACCAAGGTGTCCAGGTTCTCTTGACAGATCCCTCTATGTCTAGCAGCCACTAAAGTGATTTCCCAAAGCCCAAATGTGACCATGTTCTTCGCTTAAACATCTCCAGTGACTGCTGTTGCCCAAAGGACCAAACTCATGCTTGGCGGGCAGAACCATGGCTGATGTGGTTCAAACCTATTTTCACAGCTGCTTTGCCTGCCTGCCTGACAGGGCCATTCCTTCCTTTCCACACATCTGTGCCCCAGGAGAATGGATTTCACCTCTTCCTGAACACACCCTGCCCACTCATGCTTCTCCAGTCTCTACTTGTGCCCTTCTTCCTTAATTTTTCTGGAGAGCTTCTGCGCGTTCTTTAAAACCAGCACAAATGCATCTCTGGGAAATGTTCCCCAGTTCCCCATGCAGAGCCGTGTGTTCTCTCTTCTTACTCATGGGTAGAGCCCTTTACCTGTTTGATATGGTTTGGCTCTGTGTCCCCATCCAAATCTCATCTTGAATTGTAATCTCCATGTGTCGAGGGAGGAACCTAATGGGAGGTGATTAGATCGTGGGAAGAGTTTCCCCCATGCTGTTCTTATGATAGTGAGTTCTCACAAGATCTGTTGGTTTAAAAGTGTGGCACTTCCCCTCCCCCATCTCTCCTGCCATCATGTAACACGTGCTCTGCTTCCCCTTTACCTTCTGCCATGATTGTAAGTTTCCTGAGACCTCCCCAGCCAGGTGGAACTGTGAGTCAATTAAACCCATTTCCTTTACAAATTACCCAGTCTCAGGTAGTTCTTTATAGCAGCGTGAAAATGAACAAATATACTGCTCTTTTTAATGCACTTACAGCATTCTATTGAATAAAACAGACATTATTGGCCTGGGAATGAACTGCCTCAAGGGCAATCAGTGTTCTACTTATCTTTGTATCCTCAGAGCACAATGCAGTGATTGGCAGATAGTAAGGAATTAAGCAGATGAATGATGACAGACCCATTCTCATGTACTTCAAGTGATTTTTCCAATAAAGGCAGTTAGTAGCATGATTCCTGGTGTCAGCCAGCCCTGGATTGAAATGCTAGTTGATATGGTTTGGCTCTGTGTCACCACCCAAATCTCATCACGAATTGTAATCCTCATGTGTCAATTGTAATCCCCAGGAAAGACCTGGTGGGAGGTGATTGGATCATGGGGTCGGTGTCCCCCATGCTGTCGTCGTCATAGTGAGGGAGTTCTCATGAGATCTGCTGGTTTTATTAGGGGCTCTTCCCCCTTTGCTCACCACTCTTTCTTTCCTGCTACCACGTAAGGTGTGCCTCTTCCCCTTCCACCATGATTGTGAGTTTGCTGAGGCCTCACCAGTCCTGTGGAACTGTGAGTCACTTAAACCTCTTTTCTTTATAAATTACCCAGTCTTGGGTATGTCTTTATAGCAGTGTGAAAACGGCACTTGTAAATGAATTTAGATAGGTTACTTAACGTGTCAGTTTCCTCAACTGATAATTGGGAGTAATATTAACCTCATAGAGCTGTGGGGAGGATGAAGAATGAAATTGGGCTCCTCAGTGTCAGGCACAAATAATCAGCCAATGAATGACAACTATGATTATTGGGCCAAGGTGTCCAGTTTCTCTTGACAGATCCATGTCTAGCAACAGTGGCTACGAGACTAAAGTTTTGGAACACAGAATCTATTGGTGTGGAACCAGTTCGCTTCAGAGGTAGACCATCGATCTTGATCTTATTGGCACTTTGCTCAGCTTAATTGTATTTGAAGATCAGACGAAAGACTCAAGTGGGTCAACTGTCTAGAGAATAAAACCCAGTTAAACAAGGTAGCAGATTAGGGGATTTTACCCTTAGTTACATTTTACAAAAGCAAGTGAATTGTTTCCTTATGACTAGCCTTGATTAGTGACCACTAAAAAATGTATGTTTGAATTTCACAAGTCATATATTTTCAAGACAAGAGCCCAAACTTATCAAGACAATCTTTGGAAAAGCAGTTAATGGAGGCATAATCCACAACTTTAATTAACAATGAGACTTTCAAATTGAACACATAGAAGGAAAATTAATGAATTGTTTAATTTTGTCTTTCCTGTGCCTTACTTGTGTGATGCATATTCTTCTAAAAGTGCCATTACAAATGCATGGTTTTTTCATCAACTGCTGATTTCATTAGTGTTTAGAAAGCATCCAGTTACCATGCTAAAAGAAAGTGAAGAGGCAGCCCAGATGCTTGCTAAGCCAGAGTTCAAGGTGCCCTGCCCACGCATCTTAACGTTGCTGCCCTTAACTTAAACAGCTTGGTCTGGCTGCGCCGCTTAAGCTGCCAAGAAAGTCATCCGGGACTCTTGAGGGTTTTTGTGCAGGAGTGTCATTTGCAAGTTTGATTTGGAATGTGCTCTTGACAAAGGCGGTTACATCCTGTGTTCCTATTGCCCTGGCTTGGCTCAGTGCAAGAGGGCTACTAGCAGTTTCCGGAAGTCCCCGGAAGTGTCTGAGTGAACCATGTCAGAGAGAGACTTCTGATACTTCTCCTGGAACTTTGCTTTGATCCCCTGAAGGTCCACCTGTAGAAGAAATAACAGCGGTGGAGACAAGAACATTTGTGGTGTGTTCACAAACAGTGGGCACTCTTCTACATACGTTATATTCATTTGCTCATTCATGCCCTAAAACAGCCCTTTGAGATAGGGCTTTATTTCCTATCATTATTTCATTTATTACATTATTTCAATTTTGTGATCAGGAAAGGGAAGGCAGAGGTCAATTCCCCAAAGGTTGCAGAGGTGTCCGCGTGTGTGTGTGTTCCACTAAAACTCTCAAATTTCTTTTCTTTCTTTTTTTTTTTTTTGAGTTGGAGTTTCATTCTTGTTGCCCAGGCTGGAGTGCAATGGTGTGGTCTCGGCTCACTGCAACCTCTGCCTCCCGGGTTCAAGCGATTTTCCTGCCTCAGCCTCCTGAGTAGCTGGGATTACAGTCAACCACTGCCTGGCTAATTTTTTTTTTTTGTATTTTTAGTAGAGATGTGGTTTCATCATGTTGGCCAGACTGGTCTCGAACTCATGACCTCAGGTGATCCACCTGCCTCAGCTCCCAAAGTACTGGGATTACAGGCATGAGCCATCGTGCCCAGCCCTAAAACTCTTGAAATTCATACAGTTTTTACACGTTACAAAGTATTGTTTTTCTTTTGAGTTTTAAGAGTTATTTGAAAATGAATCACCCTAAGCTAGCAGGACTGTACACAACCTGGCAGTGAGCCTGACTTGGCCTGCAGGCTGTAGTTGCTTGACACCTGGTATAAAGCTAAGAAAATTGTCAACACAGAGATGTGGAATTAAGCAATTAAGCAGTTTTTCCCTCATGCCCTGATTAGCAAGGATATTAGTACCAGTCAACACAATCCAAATCACTATCAACTTGTAGGATTTATTGTGAGTGTAATTCACAGGAAGCTTGAACAACCTAGGTGCTGGAAGTGATGGTAGGACTCAGGATAAAAATAAATTCAGACATTGCTCTGCCAATAGATGTTTAACAGCCCTAGCAAAGGAGGTGATACTTGTATCAGAAAAGATGTAATTCCAGGTAGAACATAATGGATCTCATAAAAGAAGCAGAGAACTCTTTTTAACCAGGAGTCTTTCTTTTCTTTTCTTTTTTGGCTTAGACCCTTCCTTGTACTCCAGGCCCAAAAAGTGTGGCTCAGGGATCTGATTCTTTCTTCTCCTGCCCCAGTGAGAGGGCTGAGCTGAGAGAGTGAGAGAAATGATCAGGATGGGAGTATGTAGGGGAGTGAGGGAGGGTTTGCAGTGGATGCTGAGCAGGTGGCCGACGCTACAGGAGACAGGTGGCGTCTGTCTCTCCCCCAGCCTACACAGGGAGAGTGTACTCTCCCCCTGCTCCATTGCTTGGTTTCTTGCCCCATGCTGGGGCAGGGGCAGGGGCAGGAAGGTGGAGGGTGGGTGGGGATGGGGTGTACAGGGCTCTGTTCTAGTGCCATGTGGCTTTGGGAGATTAGGAAATCTGGTCAAACTACTATATCTAGCTAGGCCTGAAGCCTTCTGAGGGAACTGCCCACATGTTGAGCTGGCCCAGGACGTGTGGCTGATTCTGAGATGAGATAGAGCTTCTTGGAATAAAACACTCTGTGGGCCACGCCGGAGTGATCATGGAACCCTCACAAGCCCTTTGGATGGATCCAGTCTCTCTGGGGGTCTTTTGGAATCCTGGGTCTTCGTTGTGTTCAACCTGCCCCCTTTGAGTCCCTCAAGATCTCTCATCTCTCAGTGACTTTGGCGGGAGGTTGAGTTGCTAAGAGACAGAGGTACAGACAAGGCAGAAGACCTGGAGAGAAAGGAGGGAGAGGGGTTTGGAGCCATGGAGGAGAGAGGCAGAGGCATGGCAGGAGCAGAGCAGAGAGACTGGCAAAGGGGAAAAGGGGAGACAGAGAGAGACGTGGCCTTCAATAGAAAAAGAGTTGTGGAGGAGGAGAAAGTAGGGGAGAAGAAATTCCAGGAATAGAAATAAAAACGCAAGAACTGTCTTATTGCGAAGTTATATTTAAAAACAGAGTCAGATGTTAAGTATTATGTGTTAAGAAGCCATGGATCAGAATTTGGTTTGGTGTCCCTCCCCTTCACCTCCCCCTTCATTTAAAAACTTTTTTTTTTTTTTTGAGGGCAGATGTCTGTGGTTTTCAAGTGCTTAGTTCCACTTCGTTCCCCAAGGCTTCTCCTGCTGCCAATGAAATGCCACTTCCCCTTTATTTTGTACCTCCTTCTGTCTGTGGCCCCATATCCCAAAGTGTTAGTGGTGACTTTTTTTCTTTTTTTTTTTTTGAGACCGAATCTCGCTCTGTGACTCAGACTGGAGTGCAGTGGCGCCATCTCAGCTCACTGCAACCTCCACCTTCTGGGTTCAAGCAATTCTCGTGCCTCAGCCTCTTGAGTAGCTGGGACTACAAGTGTGTGCCACCATGCCCAGCTAATTTTTGTATTTTTAGTAGTGACGGGGTTTCACCATGTTGGCCAGGCTGGTCTCGAACTCCTGACCTCAGGTGATCCACCCACCTCGGCCTTCCAAAGTGCTGGGATTACAGGCGTGAGCCACTGCACCTGACCAGCTGTGGTCTTGACGGCTGCTCCCAAGCGGTTGGCTCCTCCTCTCCCTTCCCTTCCTTATACACACACATTTCCCGAGAGCAAGCACAAATTGACTTTTAGGGGGTGAAAAAACCCTTAATCTTTTTATGTATGAAGCACTGATATCCACGTGGTATATAAACAGATTTGTAGTGTTTGTTATCTCTGGTGTTAACATTTCTTGAGGGGAAGGGATGGCAATGAAGAAACACATGTGTCTAAAAGGGCTCCTTACAGGAGCAATAGTGTTTAAAAAGATGGAGAACCATTGCCTTATGCTGATGTGCTTGCTTCTGCAGTGTGTTCAGTTAAGGAAAGGCCTCGCTCAGGAATTCGGAAATCATTCTCTTTTGGTCCCTGCTGCTGGCTGACCTCTTTCAAGTGTCTTTGTTTTGTCTTCCTTAACAGGGAGCCGTGCATAGCTGCAGCCCTTGAGAACCGCTCGACAGGGTTGCCTCTGCACCCCTCCGTGAGCTCTCCAGAGCCACAGAGGACAAAAAAAGAAGCAACGACCATTATTGTATTTTTATAAAAAGAAACAGATTGAAGCAGAGCACAATGTCTTCTGCAAATTCTGGGAAGGCAAGTGCTGTCTCTGTTTTACTTTTTCTGTAAATAGGCCCTTAATAGAAACTATTTGTTGATGACATCAGTGGTGGAAAAAAGAGAAGTTGCAGCCGCCTCTTTGGAGTCAGAGTGTGTCTTACCTCGGCCCTGGTCACGATTATGCGAATCAACATCTCCTCATCCGTCCCCGCACCCTTCATCGACTTGTACAGACGTTCCGCAAAATAGCCCTCGCAGTCCCGGGCACATCTCACTGGGCAGGACGAAGGAAAAGAGAGTGTGAGGCTTTCACATTTTGTGGAATGACCTGGGGACCCCCCTAAGTGTCACCTGGCTGCCCTTTGAACTGACTGGATGGTGAGGCAGAGGTTTGAAAGGAGCTGACTTGACACTGTTGTGAAATGAGATTCGGAAGATTCCCTGGTCAGAGCACCTGGAAACTTCAGGCAGAGCTCGTCTCCTGTCCCCTGAAGACCCTCTAGAGGAGAGCTGTGACATCCTCAGGGCCTCCCGGCCACGTCCATTATTCTCATTATTTCCCAGCAGAAATAACTTTTCCTATCAAAGTGAAATCTCTGGTGCTGTCATAGGGTTCTGAAGGGAAACAGATTGGCCAGCAACCTTCTGGAATAAAACTTCATCATCTTGACAATGTATCCAGTTGGACAGCCGCCCGCTCTCCTATGCTCAACAACCTCCCTACCCTTTGTTTTTCCTCACTGGGTTTGTTTTGTAAGCCTCATCTCTGAACCTTTTCCAGGTTCCCCACGAACTTTTGGTTTGCAATCTGGGATGTGGACTTGATGAAATGTTTGATCCTTTTTAAAGATCACTTTCCTACGATGCTGCTATTTGCTCTTTCCTGGCCTCCCCTTGCCTTCCAGCTTTGATCTGTCCACAGCTTAATGAAGCATGGTCTCTATTCATCAAGCAGGTGATAGGGTGCATCTCTTCTCCTGGGAATAAATCATTCCTTCCCCTCCTCCCAGGCGCACATGGATCCATCATGACTAACACGTTAGAGGAAAAAAAAATTGCCCTTTAGGCTGTTAACATTTCTCTAGAACACTTGATGATGTTAGTGATTAACAGTAAGTGATTGGCATAAATGTGGAATGTGCAACCTTACTGTGTCCCGTAATGGGGCTGTTGTTGTCTAGGGGACCGTCTGTGTGATTGATGCTTACAAGCAGGGGAGAGGAGCAGAGTTCGGGAAGCAGAGTCTGGGTTGGGAACCAGTCTCCTTTTACAGGCCATGTGGCAGCTGCCACAGTTTCAATGGAAAAGAAAATCACACTGAAAAAGAAACAAGGTCTGGCCTCTTTCCCCTGAGAACAACCCAAAAGCTGCTGGATTGGTGGTTCAGGGGAAACTTGCACGCTACTTTGGGGAGTAGCATATTCGAGACTCACTGTGGTCCCCAGACAATTTGAGCTAGCGAGCACCACAAAGCTTTCCTGAAAATCCTCTTCCGTACAGTGCGATTTGATGCGGGGATCATTGTCTGCCTGAAGTCACTGTGTTCCGCTCGTGCACAGGGGTCTTCTCCCTTGACATTCCTTCTACCTGCTTTTTGGGAAGAAAACTCTCAACATTTCTCCTGTCTATAATCTATGCTTGGGGAACAACCTCTGTTGTTAGCAGCAGCAGGAATCCCTCAAAAGGCTGGGCAGGGATAGCCAGAGAAGATGTGGAATAAAATTCTTCACTGCAGCCAGGCACAGTGGCTCACACCTGTAATCCCAGCACTTTGGGAGGCCAAGGCCGGTGGATCACTTGAGGTCAGGAGTTCGAGACCAGCCTGGCCAACATGGTGGAACTCCGTCTCTACCAAAAACACAAAAATTAGCCAGGTGTGGTAATCCCAGCTACTTGGGAGGCTGAGGCACGAGAATCGCTTGAACCCAGGAGACAGAGGTTGCAGTAAGCTAAGATTGTGCCGCTGCACTCTAGCCTGGGTGATAGAGTGAAACTATGTCTTGAAAGAAGAAAGAAAGAAAGAAAGAAAGAAAGAAAGAAAGAAAGAAAGAAAG
>NC_045440.1:127219935-127232391 GCF_002776525.5 Piliocolobus tephrosceles
AAGAAAGAAAGAAAGAAAGAAAGAAAGAAAGAAAGAAAGAAAGAAAGACTCTTCACAGCAAGTGGCAGGAAGGGCAGCCAGTCCGGTGCTCTGTATCTTGCTCCCCTTTGCCTTCACAGCAAGTTCCTGAACTTCAGTGAGTATAACACAGTCACTTGGACAGTTTGTAAAAGTGTGGCTTCTCAGGCTCCCTTCCTGGAGGTTGTCAAAGGGAACCTGGAGTGGGGCCCAGGAACCTGCATTGTAACAGGTGATTCGGAGGCAGGGGGTCCATGGACCTCACTTTGAGAAATGCTGCTCCAGAGGCTGCATGTGGTGGGAGCCATTTGACCTCAGCTCCCTGCTGCTAGATGTTAGTCATAAACTGGCATTGCTATCAGTTAGGTGGGAGTGGGGTGGGAAGTGTCTAGAAAATAGTCATGAAGCCGTATTCTGTTATTTGTGTGCTTATTCTCAAGGTCTCTTCTAATCACATTGGCCTTTGCTACCACTGGAGTACAGCCCACTCTTAGAGTGTGTGTCCCCAACCCCAGGGACTTGGCTCTTCCTTCATCCGTACCCTCTTTGCTCTTTGTTTTTATCTTTATCTTTAGCTTAATCTGTGGATTTGTACCCACCAGCTTAAAATGCACCATGAGTTTAGGCTCCTTAAGAGCAAGAACTGGCCTTATTTACCTCTTATCCCCACACCAGTGCAAACCCTGGGCCCAGGCCGGTGTTGAGTAAATGTTAAATCATTGAATAGTTGTAATACCATCTTCTGACTACACTCTGTTGTTTTCCCGATTTTCACACTGCAAGTACAACAAGCAAGGACGCAGAGCCTCAGAACTGGGCCATGAGTAGATCCCATTATCTACTCAAGACTCTTCTTAATTATGCCTAGTGTTCCATTATTGGAATACTAAGCATGTGGGAGTTATTTATATCCTACTGCTCAAGGTCATCGCCAAGGTCTGAATTTTTCACACATGTCTGCAATTCAAAAAATTGCAACCTCTGGCATAAATGGCTTAAGGCCCTAAGCACAGCCACTTATACCAGGGCTCGTGTATATACCCCGTATGGGTCATGAGTAACACCAAAGATTTTTAGGCCTCCGGATATCACAGCAGAGGTCTTGCTCATTGAATGCAAAATAAGGATGGATTAAAAAAAAATCAATTGCTGACATTGTTCAAAAAAACCCCAAAGAAACCAAACAAAAGACTTTGGCAACTGGAGCACATTTTTTAACTTCCAGGGCTGCTTATTTGGTTCTTCCTCTTCAGAGGACAGGCCTCTCCATTGCCCCTGCCATTTGGGTTGGTGCCCTGGATTCCTCACCGCAGCAGTGTGGACAATGGACAATGCCTTCATTCCAGGGCTTGCAGAAAGAAAGAAGGAGCCTGCCAGACACAGCTCCATGCCCATCTCTCTGCTATTTCCTGCCTTTGGGCAACACCTAGAGAGGAGGTCCTGGGGTTTTGTTGGCACGATCAAGATCTGATCTCCCTCCCCTCTCTTTCCAAACAAACTTCATTCTTTGAAAACACTGAAAGGAACCAAATGGAAAAGGAAACCTGTGAGCCATCAGGCTGCCTGAAACTGGATAACGGTCCTAGGTTGTTGACAGGTGCGCTCAGGGACCCCTGGTGTTAGTGGGTGATATGGTTTGGCTGTGTCCCCACCCAAATCTCATCTTGAATTATAGCTCCCACAATTCCTGCATGTTGTGGGAGGGACCCAGTGGGAGATAATTCAATCATGCGGGTGGTTTCTCCTCATACTGTTCTCACGTGAGTGAATAAGTTTCACGAGATTTGATGATTTTATAAGGGGTTTCCCCTTTCGCTTGGGTCTTATTCTGCCTAGTCTGCCACCTTGTAAGATGTGCCTTCCATCTTCCACCATGATTGTGAGGCCTCCCCAGGCACGTGGAACTGTGAGTCCATTAAACTTCTTTTTCTTTATAAATTACCCCTTCTTGGGTATGTCTTTATCAGCAGCATGAAAACAGACTAACACAGCAGGACTGCAATGGATGCTGTGGTGTGCCACTCAGATGCCTATTAAGGATTAAGGCAGTCATTCACAGCTGAGTCCCTCCCCAGGAATCTCCCCACAAGGGAGAGAGCTGGCTTGCCCAAAGTTGCGCATGCTCCCCTGGTACAGCCAGTGTTACATGACTGGTTGATGTGGGGTGCAAAAGCCTGGCCCCCTTGCTCCACTTTGGACATCCCAGCTTCCGAGCTTCCTGTGGGATCAGCAACGCCCCTGTTGCAACTACATCACCGTCACTCTCTCTCTTGCTCAGTGCTGCTTAGATGTGTTGACCCCCAAAAGCTATTCCCTCAAATCTTCCTACACACAAACGTCTGTCTGAGTCTGGTTCCAGGCAGCCCAACCTAAGACAGGAACTCTCCGAACTTTACTTTACCGAGAGTTAAATAGGCCTTCTGCAAATCGCCTGATGTTTCTTCTTCAATGGCTGCTTCTATGTCTTTGCCAATGAGCTGCAGAGAAAACCAAAATCAGCTGTTATTCCAGGTTCGCCTTTGACCTTGGTACTCTTGGGGTTGTTCCTCTACAAAAAGCACTAAATTTTTCCAGATTTATTCCTGTGGCTTCAGGAAACGCCTATCCCGACTCTTGCCTTGTAGGATCGGGGTGTTTGCCATCCGTTCGAGAGGGGGCTCTCATTGCTGAGGAGTCAGTCTAGATTTGACTCCTAATGGATTTGACTCCTAATGGATTTGACCCCTAATGGATTTGACCTTAGTTAGTGCCACTCCCTCAACCTCAATTTCCTCATCTGTAAAATTTGGGAGTGGAGAAACAATTAATGTATACTATAATCATAGTTTTTTTTTTTTTTTTTTTTACATTGATGTGTAGTTTAGTTCCCATGTGTTTTTCACCCTTTCCAGTTTCAATTTCCCAGGAGGCTGTGGTTATGATCATCTGACACGCACCTCCATCCTCTCCCTTGTCTTGGGACCAGGGACTTAGTCACAGTTTGAGTGAAATAAGTAGGGATGGTGAAGTTCATGATAACAACTTGATCTAAAGTTCCCAGAGGGTGGGTCTGCAAGAGCTGGAAGCCGACGGTGGGGGGATGGGGAGGCGGGGCGGCTGACCACATCAAAATGCCACTTGTCTTCACTCTGGGGTGATTCCAAATAATCCTATATTCACCACTGGCTCACATATCGCTCTGCACAGCATTACACATTAGGTTTCTTTCTAAATATTTACAGAAGCTGAAGTTCAGAGTAAATTGTGACTATCCTTAACACAAATACTGCCCGGGCCAAGCTCAGGGCAGGCACATAAAGAGAAAGGAGAAGGCTTTGCTGGGTTTGGGGAAATGCAATTGCGCATTACAAATACTGAAACTTCTTTCTTAGAAATTATCTTTTGAGGATATGACACAATTGATTCTATAAATAATTGGGGACTTTGAGTATGCACCAGTGGAGTTTATGTGGTTTATTTTGAAAACACAGGTAAACAAAATGTTCTTTGTGATGTAAGCACAATATATGTCGGGGGAGGAACTGTGTCCAGATCGAATGAAGCCCTGTTGCTTGATCTCCTAGTCATTGTTTGCGTATCTGGAGGCCTTGGTGTGTGGCAATAGAAACCAGATTAGAAGAGTGGGGGAACTGTCCCTTCCTTAGCTGCCCCCAGTCTTTCTTGGGTTTGATGTGGGAGTCATTATTTTGGAAGGGACTGGTATCCCTTTCCCAGAAACAAGGTTCTTGTTCTGTAGACTGAGATCATACTTCAAGAGAACATTTTGTTCACACAGGTCTTGTTTACTTTAAAAAATCCTCACATTAAACCATTTTCCATTTCTATTGTTAATACCAGGCTAGAACAGGGATTTTAAATTTTCTGTAGAATCTCAACCTACAAAACAGATGAAAGCAGAAAGCAGAGCTGTGCTGGGAGGCGGGAGGGGGCTTCTTTCCCTAGCCATTGGCATCAATACCACGTTTTTGCCCTCTCAGGTTTTTTCCTTGCACAACTCCAGGAGGCGCTATTCACACACTACAACAAGAAGGTACTGCCCTGTCTCCTTCCTGCCCCACCCCACTCCTGGTAGCTGCTGAGGCATCTCTGTGGGACACAATCTGAAACAATGGTCTGGCCCAAGCTGTTGGGACTGTACTTTGGATACTTCTCATTTCAGCTACTGCAACATGATTCTTAGGGGCTCTTTGTACAGAAGCAGGTTTTCTGATCTCAATAGAAAAATACATTATGAGGGTAGATTCCAAACAAGTCTCTAAGACTCTAGTTAAACAGGCAGCAATGCCTGCAGGGAGGTTATTAGAGGAGCAGTGGAGACATTTCTTTCTTTGAAAATCGGTTTCCCCGAATGGACAGCAGCTGACAGCAGAGCCCTCTGTGCTCTGGCACTGATGATAGAGTTAGAGGGCTGAAGCCTCTGGCGTGGAATGGGGAACATGTACAGGGGAGGGGCAAAGCGTGAGGCACGCAGTGGGGAGGCAGCAAGTGGGATATGAGTATGCGTACCTACCATTTATGCTGAGCCCTGTTTGGGGACTTTACTTTGGCTTTATAGCTATATAAGTCTTTCATATTTGGTAACATTGGAGACTGTAATGTAATCCTGCATGATGCAGCAGTTTGGGAAACTCTGTTGCTTGGCCTGGGGTTGCTGGGAGTGTCAGAAGTTAAGACTCAGGCTTACAGCATAAATAAATGGCAAAACCTTGAGTTTTTGTGCTGAAAATTAAAATTCAACCCTAAGCCAGGATGACTCATGCTACATAAGAAACTCCAGTGATCTCAGACTAGCATCTCTGTGCTTTTGGTCAGAAGCCATCAGAAAACTCATAGAACCAGGGTCTAAGATCAGCTGAACTCTAAAAGCATCAGCAATAAATATCAAGAATGACGCTTGAGCAGGGCTTTTGAAATGGATGAATAGATAGCATTTTAGAGCTGGTTTCATGTAAATAATCATCAAATCCATAGATTACCTTATTGTACATGTAAGCTTTAGCTCTGATTTTTGGCACCATTTGTTCACCCAGGGAGACTCCTGACAATTGCTAATGTTCATTGAACGCCTACTGCATGCCAGGTACTAAGTGCCAATTTCTGTTAACTCATTTAATCTTTATGAACCCGATGAAGTAGGTACTATGATCCCTATTTTACAGTTTGGGAAACCGAGGCACAGAACCCTTAATAACTTGCACAAGGACATATGGCTGTAGCCTAAAGCTGACTTCTTAAACTGTATACAGTCAAACAAATCACCTGGAACACTTGCTCTAACACAGATGGCCAGACCCCAGCCCCGGGGAAGCTGATTCTACAATAGGTCTGGTGGGGACTGAGAATTCTCAATTAAAACAAATTCTCAAGTGATGCTGATGCTGCTGTTTCAGGATCAACTTTGAGATATTAGCCTGGAGACTGTACTTTCAGGTAGACAGTCATACACATACACACACACACACACACACACACACACACACACACACGTACCCAGAAACTCCATCTGTGGGCCCCGTAGTGTGGGAAGAGGATCTCGGTCACAGAGAAGTCCTCCAGCTCAGAGGCTACACAGCTCCAGGAACAGAGACCAGGGGAGTGCAGGGTCGGCTGTCTTTGATCATGACTCTGGGCACGTTTTGAAAGGAGTGGGCCCTAAAGGTTTATATACAGTCATGATAAAATTCCAAAGCTTTATTGCCTTTTTATCTGCTGGCAACACATAGGAAATGCTATTTGGAATGAGGAGCAGCCAGCTTCAGCTGAGGTAGGAGCTCAGGTCGGGGAATCTTGGAGTTCTCATCCATTCTCTGCTACCGACTTGCTGTGTGGTCCTGATAAGTTACAGATGGTTCCTCACTCAACAGACTTTCCTTGTCCAGCAGTTGTGGGTCACAAGAGCTGTTCAGCCTACATTATAGTTATGGTGTTGTTGTGAAATTGAATGAGACACAGAACATAGAAGTGCTTTGAATAGGTAAAAGCCCTCTACACATATAAAATAGGATGCCAAAAAAAAAAAAATTCTGATATTCCACTCCAGGCGTTTTGCAAGTAAAGACTGCTTTTCAGGGAAGGACTTACTGCTAAGGGCCTTGAAATAACTAACTCACCTTGCGGGCTTAAATTTATCCTGGGATGAAAATACAATGTATGTGCATCTTTTCAGGAGCCTATCTTTGAGGTACATCATATCTGTCTTGAGAATGGTAGGCAATGTTAGCCAACTGTAAACTGGAGTAATAATAGCAAACGTTAGTATGCTTGCCACATGCCAGCTACTATTCTGAGTCTTTATCTTATTTAACCTTAAAATCACTTTGGGGGTGTGAAGATGATGTTCATGGTCCCTGTTCTATAAAAAAGGATGGAGAGATTTGGTCACTTGCCAGTGGTAGACCCAGGATTTGCACCTGGGCTCTTGGACTCTAAAGCTTTGCCGCTGAATGGGACACTTGCTTCCCTGGGCTCTGCCGTGCAGCCAGTTTCCAGCCTGGGTACTACATCTGGGTCTGGACGATTCTTTGTGGTGGGCTGTCTTGTGCACTGCAGGCTGTTGAGCAGCATCCCAGGCCTCTGTTCACTCGATGCCAGGACCACCACCCCCAACTATGACAACTCCAAATAATTCTAGACATTACCAAATATTCTCTGAGTAGGAAAATCACCTCCAATTGAGAACCACTGTTGTAAAGGATCCCCAATTCCTTATTGCAGATCTTGGCTTCTTTTGGAAATAACTTAAGACACTTTCAGAGTGAACTCTTTTGCCCTAATACTTTATGACTTACAATTTGATAGGCTTGAAAGGTGGCTCGTAACTGCTTGTAGCTCCTCTTGGCCAAGACTTCATTGAAGGCAAGCTCATCAGTACCCCAGCGGCCTTCCCCTGCCTCAAGGGTCAAATACAAACACTTTGAAAAAGGCTTTTGTGAAAAGACTGATTATACAGTGCCCTGACCAGGCCTCACTTACAGGAAATTATAAACTATGCATTGAATAGAAGTCAAATGGACTAAGCACTTTCAGCTTCCAACCCACAAATGTATTTCACATACTTATTTATATTGTTTATGCCATTCTTTGTTCCAAAACGGATCTGATGTGGTCAACCCCAGAGTATAAGAATAGGAAGCATTCATTTAGATTCATGGAGACTATATATGTGATCTATAAAGAGATAAGCATATCTTTGTTTCTTAAAGGTCATACTTATTTTCCAAGTAACTCCTCTTTGCATGAAATAAACATTTGTTGAAAATAATGCTAATAAATTAAAGAAAAAGAATTTGCAGAGACTGGCATGTCTGCACACATACATCATACAGATCTTTGGCGTCCTGACCAGCTAGATCTTTGTCCACGTCATCTCCTTCATTGCGATTAGCCTAGAAAAATTGACACATTGTTATTAACTTGCATTCCTGCTTGACCACAGAAAACAAAAGGACAAAGTCCTGGAGAAAGAGGTGAGTTCTTTCTCAGCTCTGCTCAGGTCAGCCTGGCAAGGAGGCAACACCGCTCTTTGCTGCCATCTTTTGGGCACAATGGATAAACAGAGTAGCTTCTGTGGTAACACTTGATTTTACCTTTTTTTTTTTTTTTTAATAGAAACCAGACTCACCCACAAACCCCACTGACCTCTGAGCAGACTGAGAGCGATCTCTGATTTTCCCTAGAGTGAGTCCATTGGAAAGCAAGTCCTCTTTGTTTCAAAATATCAGATTTCACCACTCAAGGTACCAGTGCTAAAGAACCCGGAGAGTTGGTCATGGAAGTCTAACCTGAGTCCTTTGTGGTGGGCAGAATTCTAAGGTGACCCAGTGGTCCACATCCTTGTATAATCCCCTTCCCTTGAGTGTGGGTGAGAGCTATGAATGTGAGGAGATGTCACTCCTGTGATTGTGTTATATTCAATGGCAAAGGGGAATTTTGCAGATATAATTCAGGTCTCCAATCAGCTGAGTTCACCAAAAGGGAGATTATCCTTGGTCAGCCTGACCCAATCAAGTGAGCTCTTCTTAAAAGGTCAGAGATGGAAGAAGTCAGAGAGATGAACTGCTGCTGGAGTGAAAGAAACCAAACAGCCATGTGGTACACTGCCCTGGGGGACCGTGTGGAAGGGAGCTGCTGGCGGTCTCTAGGAGCTGATAGTAGCTTCTGCTCAACAGCAAGAAAATGGGGACATCGAACACAGCCATAAGGAAATGAATTCTGCCAACAATTAATGACTTTGGAAGAAGACTCTGAGCCTCAGATGAGACGGCAGCCGTGGGCGACACCTTGATTTCAGCCTGTTGAGAACCCAAATATTCCTCAGCTGGATCTCCAAGGTACTACTTGGACTCCTAACGCATGGAAACTGTGAGATGATAGATCTATGTTGTTTTGAGGTGCTAAGTTTGTGGCGATTTGTTCTGCAGCAAGAGAAAACGTAAGCACCCTTCCTGCTGCAGTGGAAGCCTCTCCTGTTCTCTGCTGTCAGTGTATCCCATTGGGAGAAACAAAACAGAGAAATGCACAGAGCTCATAAAGATGGGTGTGTCCATGAGAATACAGATGTGTCTGTGTAGAGGTCCTGGGGGGACTGTGTCCCAGCAGGGCCAATTCTGAAAGCCCTGATGTCCTGGCTGAGTTTCTTGTGGTAGTTCTTACAGGCCCGGGATCCAGCGAATGCTGGAAGTAATTGCAGAGTTGTGTTGTGGAAGTGGCCCTGCTTGGGGTCAGATGGTCTGGTTCTTGCTTCTGGGCTGTCTCTTACTGGCTGCACGAACCTGGGCAGGTTACCCACCCTCTCATGGCCTACATTTCCTCATTGGCAAAATGGCAAAGTGATGCTTAATGAGCTGATTCATTTACAAAGAGGGATTGGAAACTGCCAATGACTAGGCAGATTGTTTATATGGAAGTAATCCCAATTGAATATAATTTCACCAGAGCTGGGCTGATGGAGCACGTGTTGATGATCCCTCGATAACATTTTTAATATAAGAAAGAAATGTTTATCTACGTTACCCTTTTTCGTCATGGTGCCATGTTGCCAAGGATTCTTTCCTAAGATGATAAAACAGGTGATACCTCTTTACTCTCACCTGTAGCAGGGACACCAGGATTTTTTTTAGGTTTCCACTTGTATCACCTTTGACATCGGATTCGAGGCTCCTGTCAAATACTTCGACGGAAGTAAAAAAGGTGGGAAGAAAGCAGATGATTTAGTTTCCCAGAGGTATTTTGAAAGAAACATACTTTATTCAAAGCCAGGATGAAACGTTACTTACACCTTTGGTAGGCCTCTTTGATGGCGATGATTTCCTAGGAAAGGTAATTAAAAAAAAATAAATACTCCAAGGAGGGATTAATCAATAAAAGACACAGAGATACAGAGAGAAGAGGCGTGAGACCATGTCTAGACACAGGGTGCCTTCAAGACTTCCTCTTAAGATGGTCATCCCTATAGGCCCAGGGCATACACCTGGAGCGAGTCCCTGGGGATGTGAGGGCCCCCCCCCCACCCCCCCCAACACCCTCTGCAAACATCTCAAACACACAAGTAACAAATGCATACATTCTCCTTCTTTCAACGTGAGAAGTTTACAGCCAGGCTAACACTGTCTTTCACCACCTCCTCACCTGGTCTCACTCTCTCTTCCCCACTCAGGTAACCCATGTTAGAAGTTCAGTGTGTATCAGAAAGATACACAGATTTTTTTTTTTTTTTTGCATTTGTATATATATGCGCTACTGAAAACAGAATTGTATAGGTGTCGTGTATTTAGCAGGTGGAATACTGTACCTATGATTCTTTGACTTAGTTTTTCTCTTAATAACAATATCCTGGAGATCCAGCTATGCTTGTACATGGATAGTCACCTAGAGTTTTTTAAAGGGACACACAATATTCCATGCTACAATAAGCTATGGTTTACTCAGGCAACCTCATATTGACGGACGCTTAGGTCATTTCCAAGTTTTCTCTTCTTCAAACAAGGCTTCATTCAGTAACAAACTGGCTGCGTGCAGGAGTGCTAGTTTCTCTCAAGGGTGTGTTCTTGGAGGAACTGCTTTATATTTCAATGTCTAGTGCCAAGGGGTGCACCTCAGGAGCTGCCTCAGTTTACACTTGAACCAGCAGCATGTAAGAGCAGGCTTCCTGCCCCGTCCCCGCCCCCACCCCCAGCCCTGACCAAGCTGGTTAAAATGAAAGCAGTGGGTGGTGATTGGGAGAAGGTGGTGATGGGGAGAAAGTGGTGGGGAGCCTCGCTGCTGCACTCCTGGGCGGGAGGGCGGGGCAGGCCAGGTGCTGGGGGAGGCTGATCACTTGTGCTTGTGCAGCTCCCTCCCTTTTCTCCTTCCAGTCCACGACCAGGAGCTGCCTGGACCTGGCACCCGCTCTCTGCAGGTTTTTCTTCTCATCCCATCAGATCTATTTGACTGATCGATGGGTCTTGCTTACTGGTTAAAGCCAGGACCTTAGAAAAAGCTATGGTCACATAAGATTAGAAAAATATATATGAATGTATTTTTGAGATGAAGTCTCCCTCTGTCGCTCAGGCTGGAGTGCAGTGGCACAATCTCGGCTCACTGCAACCTCTGCCTCCCGGGTTCAAGCGATCCTCCTGCCTCAGCCTCTCAAGTAGCTGGGACTACAGATGCAAGGCACCACATCTGGCTAATTTTTGTATTTTCAGTAGAGACGAGATTTCATCATGTTGGCCAGGCTGGTCTCAAACTCCGCCTGACCTCAAGTGATCCGCCTGCCTCGGCCTCCCAAAGTGCTGAGATTACAGGCATGAGCCACTGCACCTGGCCTGAAAAATACTATTAAAATTAACCTTTTCACAAAGGCAGGTGCTGACCGCCCTAGCGTTGGCTGCCTCCCTGCTGGGACCTTGGTGCTTCTGGGAAGGGTAGATGCTGAGTGGGGGAAGTTGTGTGCCTCTTGGCCTCAGCTCACACTCCTGGGGGGGCCTGTGCTAACCCTCCTCAAAAGCACCATCCCAACCTGAGACTCCTTGAAATGGAGGATTTTTATTATCTTGTGGGGAGAAAAGAAATCCAGGGATGCTCCGGAAAAGGTTTGCAGCGGTAGCCTGGACCCTGGCGGCACTTCGGGAAAAGTGGCTGAGCAGCGTGAACGGGGCCCAGCACCCAGGCCTTCTCCAGCCATTTTTGTGTCAGGGCACTGTTCGCATTTTGCCTGCTGTCTGCTCCAACCTCTGCTTCTATTTCCTGCTAAGAGGCCTCAAGAATGTTGGGCTTCTCTGGCATTTTCCTTGCTGGGCTGCCGCATTCTGCTGTCATGTATGGTTACTGAAGAGGGAGGGGTCTCTCCTATGAATTATTTGTGAACCCTCTTGACTCTTGATGTGTCCCTTGGTTCTCCTGGCTTCTGGAGCCAGAGACAAATAGTTCTCCCCTGTGCCTCAACAAATGCTCTCTTTAGCCCCTGCAAAGGTGGCATGTGCCTGAGGGATATCCCTCTGTCTGATGACAGAAGGACACACAACCCTTCAGGGCAGTGCTGGCAGCCACTGAGGTGCTCACTGGCATTCCCCAGCACCACTCACCTCTCTTCCTCATCATAGTCTCTTTTGTACCCTATGCTAGCTGACCGCCACGGCCCAGGCGGCGGCACAGACGTGCTTGTGCTGCTTGTTGATTTTTCATGTCGGAAGAGCCACAAAGTCAGGCTGGGTGGGGGAAAGTAGAATTGTTCCTCCTGCATATAAAAGCATCCATTTAGAAAAGAAGAAACTCGCTGGACACAGCTCTTCTGGAAAGATGTATTCTGTCAAGGGGCAGCAACAGCAAGACTGACCTCTGGAAGACTGGAAGAGATGTCCTCCCACATGGACCAAGCACACATATGTCTCCCCAAACACCTGCTCACTCCGTGGATAGCTTGCTGGGACGTAGGGTCCCTTCTGGGGTCTGCAACTATCTCTACCGGGTGTGTGATGCTCCCTTGTGGGCTCAGCTGGGACTGACCTTATTGGTCCTCGTGCACAGGACCTCAATGAGCACGGACTCATCTGTACCCAGACCCTTCATAGCCTTCTGCAGCTGCCGGGCGGCGTACTCGCTGGGGCGGTCCAGAAGGGCCAACGCTGTCTTCTTGAAGTTTCCACTCAGCTCACTCTTGAGTACTTCCTCCAGCTCCTGGCGGAAGACAGTGAGAGACCTGCTGGGAATGCCCCAGGAAGAGAGGGGCAGGTGTCTGCTTGCACTATTGCAAGTGCTCATGGTTGACAAGAAAGGTGCTGTGGACATGAATTCTGCCAACCTACAACCTGCTGAGAACATGCACCCTGCTGAGAACCTGCAACCTGCTGAGAACATGCACGCTGCTGAGAACCTGCACGCTGCTGAGAACCTGCAACCTGCTGAGAACCCTCAACCTGCTGAGAACATGCAACCTGCTGAGAACCCGCAACCTGCTGA